>NW_009928582.1:91404-108756 GCF_000696875.1 Nestor notabilis
CCAAGCAAGAGATTTATATTTTGTATATTCCTGTCTTCAAAATTATTCCAGAATATTATTCCAGAATTTTTAGATGGCAATTTGAATAATTCTGGAATATGGTAGTTCTGGTCCACAATAGATTTGAGAATACAAGGAAACTGTGATAAAGACAATTCTTGGTGTATCTTGAGCTGGGAGGGATACTCTTCTATTAAAATAACACTACATTTTGAGATCTCATTTTGTCCAATAAGGCTTATTTATGTGACTGTATGGATGTAGGAATGCCTTCAGCTTAACACCCATATGCCGTCCACATAATTTAAGCACAGAAAGATACAGTAGGAATAAAAAAAGGTACAGACAAGGATAACAATTATGAAAACTGTTGCATATCTTCCAGAAAATAAATAGGCAAGAATTGCCGGATTTGAAATGACATTACTATGATAAAGATCTCTAAGTACAATGGTGAAAGGGGATAGAAAATTATTATTCTTTGTTTCTTACAATGGCAGAATTAAGGGTATGTAATGAGGTTACAGGCAGCAGATTAAAAACAAGTAATGCAAGAGAAAGTACTTTTTTTTTATAGAGTGTGTAGTGAAATTGTGGCTCTCAGTGCCAACAGAACATTTCAGAGACTAAAATAGAAGCAATTAGAAAAGCTGATGGAGGGTAGATTTATCAGCTGATTTTAAACATGTTGAACTGCATGCTATTGTCAGCTGAGGAAGCCACTGATCCTTTGCTGCAGGAGTCTGAGAGAGTGTACCAGCCAGAGGTCTTGTAATACTTTTTTATGCTTTCCCTTGTGTAGCTTTCCCTATGGATATTGTTGCAGACAAGGTATTGGGATAGACGGACCTTCCAAGAAAAGGTCTGGGTTTATATTCTTGGATGGGAGACAGTGGAAGAAATGACTCCAGGATGATCTGCAGGCTGAGGGAAGAATCAGGAGGAGATAGTGTAAAGCACTGGAAATTTATTGTTAATACATGGGCTGGACATCAGAGTTGGTCAGGAGGAAAAGAGGTTGGCTGTCTTCTAGGAGCAAGCATACAAGGTAAGGATTTTAGAATGAAAAGGATATTGGCTGGAGCAGGAAAAGCCATCTGGTGATTTTTCATTTGGGGACAAATCAAAAAGGTAGATTTCTGCTGAAATGTCTCAGCACAAGCAAGTTTCTTGTGATCTTTCACAGAACTCTCCCTATTCCTAGGGAAAAAAAAAGAATATGTGGACCAAGGAAATAAATGAAGACCCAACAATGGGCCAAAATTAGCGTTACAAGAAAGACTTGGGGGTCTTTCATCATCTTGATAGGGAAAACAGTCCCTTGTATGTTGACTCTACCTGAGTACCTGGAGCATAGGCATTGCAGGATTAAGTCTGTGATGTTGTCAATAACAGCTTTAAGCAAAAAAGATTAAGTTTTCTAATACATAATATTTCTCCTTTCAGTGCAGAGAAAATTAGATAATAGTACTGAATAAAGCAGCTAGTCCTGTAAGTCTACACAGCCCAGTTATTTTCTCTACTCTGTATATGAACATATCACATATTTCAATTCTATTTTATTTGCCTCCGAAGATGTAGGTATACTTGGAACAGAAGCTGAAGTTGAGGACCATTTTGATTCCATATTTTCAAAGCTGTGGCTGCCCCATCCCTGGCAGTGTTCAAGGCCAGGTTGGCTGGTGCCTTGAGAGCAACCTGGTCTAGTGGAAGGTGTCCCTGCCCATGGCAGGGAGTTTGGAACTAGATGATCTTAAGGTCCTTTCCAACCCAAACCACTCTATGATTCTATGATTAAAGACCTTAGTGCAGAGGTGAAGAAATGATATCTGCTAATGGCACAAAACTGGAAGCTGTTATCAGCATAGCAAGAGCCAAATGAAGGGAAGAATGGAGTGGTCTTCAGACCACATAAAAGAGAAGTAGGATGAAAAGATAAGTAATGTGCTCCAGGATTAATTGCAGGTATGCCTGTAATAACTGGAAGCTCATAATTCAGACATGACAGAAGAAGAAAAAGAGATGGAAGGTTACTGACTGAGAAGTGTATGATTATAGCTACTAATGTCATATGAAAAAATCAAATGTAATCACAAATGTAATCTGTGATAGACAGAGGGAAATATCAATGTCATTGCATAAGGTACTTGTGGGACCAAATCTGGAATACTCTGTGTAATTCTAAGTATTTGTATTAAGGAAATCAGTGAATTCCTGTGACTGACAGCAAGGTAAAGCCTAAGGAAATATAATTATTTTATTAATCAGTTTCTTTTACAGTGGAACATGCATATTTTAAAAAGCATATATAAAAACATTTCAAATGTGTCTGATGCAATAGTATTTCTTTGAGTGGAGAATATAGCACCACCAGATTTTCAAAGTGCTTACATTGCTTGCTGTTATGTTAGACTAAGGAGACAGAAAGTGATGCAGCTTAAGAATACAGCCAGGAGATGGAAAAGGCTGAGTTGCCATCTAGTGTATCTTTTGACAGATTCAGGTTGTGATTCTCTGTATCTTTTCCTGGTTTATGTGATGCTAGAGTCAACAGGTGAAGGACCTTTAGCCATCTCCTGTACTTTTCTTAAAATGTGAGAATCATGGAATCATTTATGTTGGAGAAGACTTTTAAGATCGTTGAGTCCAACTGATAACCCAGTACTGCCAAGTCCACCACTAAACCATGTCCCAAAGTGCCACATCTACACATCTTTTAAATACCTCCAGGGATGGTGACTCCACCATTTCACTGGTCAGCCTGTTCCAGTGCTCAACAATTGTTTTGGTGAAGAATTTTTCCCTAATCTCTAATCTAAATCTCTCCTGGTGCAATTTGAGGCTATTCCCTCTTGTTTTATCTCATATTACTTGGGAAAAGGGACCAACCCCCACCTCGTTCCATCCTCCTTTCAGGTAGTTGTACAGAGCAATAAGGTCCTCCTGAGCCTCCTTTTCTCCAGGCTGAACAACCCCAGTTTCCTCAGTCACTCCCCATGAGACTTGTGCTTCAGACCCTTCACCAGATTCATTGCCCTTCTCTGGACACACTCCAGCATCTCAATGTCTTGTTAGAGCCCAGAACTGAACATAGAATTCCAGATGTAGCCTCACCAGTGCTGAGTACAGGGGGACAATCACTTCCCTAGTCCTGCTGGCCATGTTATTTGTGATACAAGCCAGGATGCTGTTGGCCTTCTTGGCCACCTGGGCACAAGCTGGCTTATGTTCATCTGGCTGTTGACCAACACCCACAAGTCCTTTTCCTATGGGCAACTTACCAGCCACTCTTCCCCAAGCCTGTAGCATTGCACTGGGTTGTTGTGGCCCAAATGCAGGACCTGGCACTTGCTTTGTTGAACCTAATGCAATTGGTCTCAACACATTGATCCATCAATCCAGCCTGTCCAGATCCTCCTGCAGAGCCTTCCTATCCTCAAGCAGATCAACATTCCCAACAACTTCATGTTGTTTGCAAACTTACTGAGGGTGTGCTTGATCCCCTCATCCAGATCATTGATAAAGGTATTAAACAGAACTGGGGTACTAAGCACTGGGAACTCTACTTATGACTGGCCTCCGACTGGATTTAACTCCCTTCCACCAATGTTCTTTGGGCTTGGCCACCCATCTGAGAAAGAAAGTTACATACAAATATTTGTGTGAGGGATGTTGGTTCAGCTTCCTAAATACAGGAATTTGAGATGCCTAGTTCACATGGCTTGTCCTCTAGCTCCTCAGTGGCTGAAGGACTTCTGTGGATCCTGGACCATATTCACTGATGCCATGCCAATCTCTTAGATGTCATAAAATGACACTGTATTCAGGCAACTGCATTAATTACATCATGATGAGGTTATCATTGATTTCCCAGAAAAAAAACCATCACATTGTTTGAAGGGAAAACTAGATAACCAGACTAATATCAGAGCTCTTCATTTAATCAGCATACAAGATGACTTTTACTAAAGTTCATTCACAAATGATGATATAAAGCTTTGAATATGTTCCAGAGTTTTAATAATATTCCAAACATGGTAATATAATGATTCGAGGACTTGTATCAGCAAGTAAAACAGAACTGTGATTGGATTTATTTCATTTGACCCTGAAAATGTCTCTTTAAGTCCATTAATATTATATAATCTGAATTTTTCCTCCCATCTCATTTCTGCTAATAGTAGTCCCTTGCTCTGGCTATTATTTCTTGTATAACATGCTTTATTGTAATTACTTTCAGAAAATATAATCCTACAGTGCAAAGATCTAGGTAGACCACTTGTCCCCTGGTGATGGTGAAAAAACAAATACTGCTTTTAGATGAGTTGTCTGTCTGGAGCTGTCAGAGTTTATTATGCTGCACATGACAATGGTGGTATTCAGACACCCTTGCTGCAGTATGAGTGCAATACTCTTCAGCCAAAAAGACTTTTGGTTACGTTATTGGCAATCTTCAATTCCCTGTCACAAAGACCTGTGATTGGCAGTATGTGTCTGCTCAGCTCTGAGTTTCTTAAACCTTAAATAGTCCCTCAGCAGTGACAGCAGCCTGGCAGTGTCAGGTAAGAAGTAGACCTGTTGTCACACACCTGAGTCATTACAGCACAGACCATACAGGTTGTTACTGATATTATTTACTTGTTCCAATACACCTATAAATACTTCTTCTCAGTTTTGGGACAGAATATTACATCTTTCTTTCTTTCTTTTATTTTAGTTTCCTTTCAGGTATTTGCCTTGGGAAATGCTAAACTGGATAACGAGTTATGACAAAGTGCTTAGCTTCATTTTTCACCTCTCTTTCCTGCGTGCTGGATGCATTTACACTTTCTGACCTGTCCAGTTATTTCAAGTCTGAAGACAGCAGTGTTAGAGAAGTTGATTTGATTTTTCATTTACATTACTAAGCACTCTGTTACCAGAATACCAACAAAACATCTTGTGCTAGATATCCCAGACTCTAATAATTCTTCCCCAAATGGATTCAGAGCTTCTCCAGCTTTCCCACTAACACAGAGGAATATTCAAAAATGCTCAATTCCTTGGGAAAAAGCTCTGACATTTAACACTGTTTCTTCTCCAACAATGGAAACATCACCATGTGAGGCAAGAGAGCCCAGTTTGGAGACAGAGCCACATCTTCCTCTCATATTAATGCCTTTTTAGATTGCAGCCTGGGCCCCGCTTCCATAGTATAATTTGCCTCCTTCATTGCAAACTTGTGGTCAGCTGGCAGCATTTGTAAAGGATATTTCATAAGAACTTCATATGTTGCACCTGGCTATTATGATGGACAAGAGACTTCCCATTAAAATCATCAACTATGCATTCAAAATAGCAACTGTCCTGTTTTGGATGATATGAACATTTGTATTTTTACAGGTTGTATTAAGCCTTTGTTTTTATAAGCATATTGCCTAACTGAGCTGTATTTTGCTCTTATTCTGTATTATTTCAACAGCATTATTTCCAAATGAGATGTTCTTACAAGTGGTATACATACAATAAGTTCCACATGGAAGAATTTTAGGCCTTCATTTATAAAACTTCAGTATACTAAAGTCATAGGCAATACAAATACCAAATATCTCCATTTCAAAGGACTTTACAAAACACTGGGATGGCTGAAGTCTTTAACAAGCCTACACAGTAAATTTTTGCTATGCAATGCAAACAGGCAGATGTGTCAAATTTAAATTTGTATGTCTGTGTGCTGTATTAAATACAAGGCTTGATTTATTGCTCATTATGTCTATGCACAAAGCAGTACATGGCTGAGTAATGATGTCTTGCAAGAATGGTGCATTACATTTATCATGTATCATGTTTCAAAGTCTACCTGGACATGTGCAAAGCACTGACACTGTTAAGTACGACATCCTTGTCTCTAAACTAGAGAGGCATGGATGTGATGGATGGACCAGCTGGTGGATAAAGAATTGGCTGGAGGGTCGCACTTAAGGAGTTGTGGTCAGTGGCTCAATATCTACATGGAGACCAGTGATGAGTGGTGATCCTCAGGGCTCGGTACTTGGACTAGTGCTATTTAACATATTCGACAGTGACATGGATAGTGGGATTGAGTGCACCCTCACCATGTTTGCTGATGATGCCAAGCTGTGTGGCATGGGTGACATGCTGGAGGGAAGGATTGACTTCCAGAAGGACCCTGGCAGGGTCAAGAAGTGGGCATGTGCAAACCTCTTGAAGTTCAGAAGGGCCAAGTGCAAGGTCCTGCACATGAGTTGGGGCAATCCCAAACACAGCTACAGGCTGGGCAGAGAATGGATTGAAAGCAGCCCTGTGGAGAAGGAATTGAGGGTGTTGACTGACAAGAAGCTCAGCGTGAGCTAGCAGCATGCACTTGCAGCCCAGAAACCAACCGTATGCTGGGCTGCATCAAAAATTGCACAGCCAGCAAGTCAAGGGAGGTGATTCTCCCTCTCTACTCTGCTCTTGTGACCCCACCTTCAGTCCTGTGTCCAGCTCTAGGGTCCTCTACATAAGAAGAACATGGGCCTGTTGGAACAACTCCAGAGGAGGCCCCAAAGATGCACAGAGGGCTGAAGCGCCCCTCCTATGGAGACAGGCTGAGAGAGTAGGGCTTGTTCAGCCTGGAGAAGACTCCAGGGAAACCTTAGAGCACCCTTACAATACCTGAAGAGGCCTATAAGAAATCCAGACAGGGACTTTTTACAAGGGCATTAGTGACAGAACAAGGAGGAGTGGCTTTAAACTGAAAGAGGGTAGATTTAAGTTAAGTATTGAGAAGTTCTTTACTGTGAGGGTGCTGAGGCCCTGGCACAGGTTGCCCAGAGAAGCTGTGGCTGCCTGATCCCTGGCAGTGTTCAAGGCCAAGTTGGATGGGGCTTTGAGCAACCTGGTCTAGTGGAAGATGTCTTGCCCAGGGCAGGGTGGTTGGAACTAGATGATCTTCAAGGTCCCTTCCAACCCAAATCATACTATGATTCTATGAACTTACACTTAAGCTAGAATCTTGAACTGAATCTGAGCTCAAACTGAAATGAGCACAAATCCACCTGAAATAGGTCTTGAAATAAATGGAAGACGGAAGGAGATGGAGTATAAGTTAGGCTAGATAGGTCTTCCTAAGGGCGAAAGAGGAGATGCTGCTGTTAGCTTTAGAAAACTGTTCAGATATCTATTACTTGTTGGTGCTGAGATTCCGTTTAAATCAGGAAAGAATAATATTGCAGCCCATTATATATATATATGCTGTTGAAAACCCATCAATAGTAGTAATAATAATCTTGAATTCCAGGCTAAATGGGGGTTTAAAATAAGATTGAGTATTGGAGGCTATAGTTTATAAGGAGAAAATAATTATCTCTTGATGTCTTTGCTGGCATTCAAGGAAGGAAGACAATCTGATGCCAGTAAACAGAAGATTATTGGCAGAAAAGGGAAGGATTTTTCTTCACTTTAGGCTCAGATTTATTTTATATTGCAATCAAACAAAATTCTCTCTATCTCAGAAAAAGCTATGAATTTCTCAGATACTCTGGAAAATCAAGACCTAATCAATTTTAATTGTATATAGCAGATCACTACCTGCAGAAAGTGTAATATAGATCAGCTGTGACACTTGGCTGAGTATTTGCTGAATGCTTCAGTTCAAAAGGAGCTTGTGTAAATGTCAATGACGTAACTGATCTGTGACACTAGAAACGTGTGGTAAATCAATATCATCTTAATTACAGTTTCTTGAGGCATGTATATAGTAGTCAGAGAAGGCTGACATATTTAGCCTTAGCATAATTTATAAAATCTTAACTAGCTCATTAATAAACTGATTATCTGCAAATCATTAGAAAAACCCACTGGAGATTTCCCCATGCTACTTATCTAACTAGAATATTCCTGGTGGAGACTTTGTAAGGGTGTTTTTTGTCAGACCCACAAGTCACAATGCTGAAGTGTTAGTATGGCGAAAACACAGAGTGATTGTGGCATTAGGTTCACTATCCCTGTACAGTGTCCAGTATCCACAACCAGGCTCAGAGTGGAGTGGTAAGTGCTGCTGGTTTGCAAAGCACTGTCTCCCTTTCTCTTGGCCACTGGAGTATATTTTTGTGGTAACCACTGTTCATCATCACACATCACATTAAAATAGTGAATGAACTGCAATGGTTTGACAGCATGATTTGGAAGCTGATAAAGCAATTCGTTTTGTACCACCTGAAGCATTTTCCTGACCGCAAATAACCTGTCAATACAGGGCAGATGGTGCTGCTTAGCTTCAGCCAGGCCTATGGTGTATTCACATCATGAATGGTGTCATGCTGCCTTTTCTAAAACGGGTGATACCAAGGCTCTTCTGCCTTTGTAGTACCTGGTGACACTAATCAATATCCTCATCCCTGAGGACATAACAATTTCCTTGCAGAACAATTTTCTTGCAAGAGAAAATGCCTGTTGGAGTCTTAAAATGACCAGCTAATCACCAGCTGGAGCCTTTGTTAACAGCCACACATGGTGTTCACCTGCTGATGAGTGGCTTTACTGTGCATTGCTATACATTTACTTGGCAAGGGCAGGCTGCTCTGTGGAGCATGAGAAGGTGAGTGATCAGTGTTGATGAAGATAAATGCCCTATGGAATGTCAAAGCTAATAAAGTGGTTACAGTTTTGTGCCAAAGAGGCGGTAGGCGCTAGGCTGTGGTGGTGCCCACTCCTGCTCTCATCCTTCTGTGCAGTGGTGGGCTGTGACTAGTGCTTGTTTCTCCATAAGGAAGAAATATCAGCTGGAGTTATCTGTTTATTCTTTATTTATCTGGTTTAGGCCTTTTTACAGTTTTTTTGAGGTGTGGAGCAGCCTCAAAAGAGAGAATTTATGATGCTCAAACTGGGATACTAGTAGTAACACCCAATTAATTTTAAAAATAAGTTTCATACTTTCATTAAAAGAGTTTAAATTGACACAGCTGCTGTGGTTTCCAGCATGCTGGAATGCTACATGAAGAGTGAGACTGGTGACTGCTTCATCTTCCCTTTCCATTTTGATGCCTCTTCCTGGGCATTATATGAAAGATCATGTATCGCAGAAATAAGTCAGGATAGGCATGTGCTTGCATAAAACACTGATCTTTCTTTCGGACATTATTTTGTTGCTATATTGGATCTGGAGTTAATTTTCCCTTCCCCACAGCAGCCCTCAGAGTGCTGTGCTTTGTACTGGTAGGTAGAAAAGTGTTGGTAACACACCAATGCTTTGGCTACTGTTGAGCAGCGCTCGCACAGCATCAAGGCTGTCCCTCCAGCATTCCCACTGACCAGTAGGCTGGGGGTGGGTGAGATCTTGGGGTGGGACACAGCCAGGACAGCTGACCCAGGCTGACCAAAGGGATATTCCACACCTTGTGACAGCTAAGAGAAAGGAGGAGGAACATTTGCTATCATGACGTTTGCCTTCCAGAGCAAGCAGTACTGAAGCCCTACTTTCCACAAAGTGGCTGGACATCTCCTGCTGAGTGGAAGTAGAGATCTTTCATTTTCCTTTGCTTCCAGACACAATCTTTGATTTTGTTTAATTAAACTGCCTTTATCTTGACCCATGAGTTATTTCTTTCTCCTGTCCAGCTGAGGAGGGCAGTGACAGAGCAGCTTTGGTGGGGACCTGGTGTCCGGCCAAGGTCAACCCACCACAGCCAGGTACACAGCATGTCTCTGGACAGAGACTGTCCACACAGACCTTCAGGCTGACAGAGAAAAGCTGTTCATAGGTGCCTGCCCAGAGCACCCAGCAGAGTCCCAAGCCCCACAGGCCCTGGAGACCTGTTGGGGCTTTGGAAGGACCTTGAGGATGTTGCAACACATACCAGTAGGACAGGTAAGCAGTGCAGGAGAAGCAGAGGCAACGTGCTGGCTTGCTTGCTTATTCCAAGCAGCCCTCTGCTGTGCTGCTCCTCCTGGGTGCAAAAACAGTCCTTGGAAATAAGCACTGAAAAAAAACCAGACCTTGTCTTCCTGAAAGCTGCTTTTCACTCCACTGTCCTCCTCTCTAATAAATAGTTAATGCTACAGCATTTGTTTGATTAAAGAGGATTTAGGAGCTACTACTCAGAGGTCACTGCAAAATGCAGTGGTGGATTTCACTACCCATCTCACTGCCCAGTGAAAACTTCTCTGCCTTAATCATAGCAGTCCCCTTGCTCTTTTATTTCCTTATGTAAATGATTAATGCCATGATAATGCATTCCTTCTTTAATCTGTGTGCCGTGATTTTCAATGTCACTCCGTACAGTTGGGAACTTAATTCCTTAATTAGGCTCCAACATAGTCAATTTTGAAAAATGTAGGATCTCATTCATAAATTAATAGATGAGTGAAATGACTCACTGACTGCACTTTAGGCATGCTTGTGAATACGTCCGCCCTCACCACACACCTCACTAGATGGTATGGTGTAAAAGGAGAAATGGACCTAGAAGAAAATGTTCTTTGAAGGAGAAATGTGGTGGAGAAATGTAATAAGAAGTAAATATTTATGTAAAGGCTAGGGAAACAAAATGTTTGTGAAAAAAAGAGGGAAGAGGAATCCAATTAACCAAGGTTAAAGTATGCAGAAATATTCAGAACTATTTTACTAGCATCTACTGCAGGGGTTAGGAAAGCAACAGATGACAGGGAAAAGCCTGTTCCATGTTGAGACTAGTCCATTGTCACATCAGAATGAGAAAAAGTAATGGGGAGGATGAAATAAAGACAGGGAAGGCTGCTCTCCTGCTGGAAGGAAATGTGCTTCTATCTTTTGTGCAGATCCATTCTTTTGTAATGCAGCTTCACTTGCCATTTCATACAGAAAAATGTTGCTCATAATTTAGCTCCTTTTTTTTTTATTTCTTTTCTCTGTGTGGTGATGAATGGGTTGAGCTGAATTTTCTTCAATCTCTGTAGCAACTTCCACCGGATATATACATTATTTTTATTATTATTTAGATGTGGACTTCTTGATTATTTACTGAAAAATCAGGCCAAGAACATCCTTGACATCTTTTTTTTAACGGCTCATGAGTGCACAGATATTTTAGTTTGACATATTTGGTGACCATTTCTGCTACAAAGAAAGTTTGCCATATATAACTCATTTTCACAGTGGTGAAAACATAAAGGTTGATTTCTTGGCATACTCCGAGATTGAAAGAAAGAGATACAGGAGAAGTACTTGGGTGAAGTTAAAAAGAACTAGAGATTAAGATCCAAACAGATATGACTTACACCAGTGAAAGTTGTAAGTGTAATATAACACAAGCCCCCACAGATAATTGAGCAATGAGGAGCAAACCACATCACTATGTGAAGAGGCAAAAAAGGACAACAGAATTCCATCACAACTGGTTGCTTTCAAAATAGTATTCCAAGTCAGGAGGTGCCAACAAGCAGTCAGTTTATAGTTTTGCATGTGATCTGCAGTTTGACACAGCACTTCATGAAATCTTGCCCAAAGAGCTGAATTGCATAATGGCAAAGTATCTTAAGCAAAATAAGGTCCAGGACATAAATTCACTTGGTAATGTGTAGCAAGAGGTGTCACAAGTTTTGGTGCCTTGGAAGCAGACTCATTTGTCCCTCTGGCATTGCCACTAGACCATCAGTGAAGTTATCTGCTCTGGAATCATATCTGGGCTCTTCATAATTCCTTACCCTGCCTGTTTACTGCCTACTCTTTGCAAGGAGGCTGAGAAGCAACCCTGGCTGGTGGGTGGCTGCAGCAGCAGGAGATGTGAACACAGCCCAAAACCAGCACATGCTTTTGCATCCTCATTGGTTCTTGCCCCAGGAGAATCTATATAACTTAGTCTGACCTTCATAACTGTAAAAAAATCTCTTATCTAATAATTTTTTCACCAAGATCACACCTCTCTTCTCAGTAGAAAACCCTTTACAGAAAACCAGGCTTGGTTTAAAGCCATTGGCATGGAGCTCTGCAGGTTCAACTGCATTTTTCTAGAAAGCACCGACTTAACCACACTAATCCCAAACCTGTAGTCCATCTGGCTAATTTCTGCATTATCTTAACTGCAAGATGACACTGGATCTTTGAAAAAAAATCCAAAACAAATAAAAAAATGCAGCTAGTCTGTGGTCTCAACATGGGGAACAGCACTCAGATCAGCCAGGTGTTTAACTGGAACGTTTAATTGTCCTCCCCTGCAGGACCAGAGTAAACCCAGGCACAGCCGAAGACTGGGTAGGGAAATGATGTTTCAGGCTTTTTATTGCAAGAAAATAAAATAATAAATAATGGAATGTTAAAACCATGCACCAGGCACTGTTACATGAACATGTTTTATGGCTTTCTCCGATATTACTTTGCTCTAATTCCTAAAATGACCGTGACTATATCTGCAGGGCGGGTGACTCCTGTGTTCATGAGATGCAGCTATTGCAATGCATATTCTCTGTCACCATGGGCTCACAGAAAATAAACATAATTACCTCCATGGTACCAGCCAGTGCTTCTTGCATAAATTATTTTGCAATAGCGTGACCTATCCTCATGTGGTGAGCTGTGCTGCTGTTTCAGCATGGTATAAACTGCACTGCATCAAAGCCAGAGAGCTGTTGGACACAGATCCTAGAAGATTTCGCCATTTACTGAGTTCCAAAGAAGGAAAGAATAATTTCTTACTACAGCTCCAAGAGGGTTGTTGGGGTTTTGACTTGGTAAAGTTGTGTTATTTTTTTGTACGTCGCATTGCATAGGCATGCTTATAGAATCTGATTTACACTTCTAGATTTACACATATATCTGATTTACACTTCCACCCCCTCTCCTGGGACGGCCTAGACAGCTTTACAAGATTGATAGACAGTGGAGTGTCTGAAAGGCTATGCTTTTCTGTCTAAAGATGCTTAGATGTTTAACACCCTTTGGCAATAGACCTCAATATGGGGGATTAAACTCAGTTCCTGAAGATGGCATGAGCCCTTGAAGAAACAGCACTGCATCAAATATACTCAGCTGGAAACTGAAGAGCATGGTCTTGCACACAATGCGCAATATCAACAAGCTGTTAGGCAAATGTCAGGTTAGCTGATCTCTGGGAGCACAGCTTCTTTTTGTAGTGTCCTTTCTTCCCTGCTTCCTAGTATCACTTTCCTGCTTCAGACTCCTGCTCCTCTAGCACCTCCCCAAAATATAATTTTCCATGGCTGAGTGGACAGATGTACTCTATATTCAGCCTAGGATGAAGCCTGTTTCTAGCAAAATAATTCCTATTTCTGATAAAGGGAAGGTAAGGGCACATGTCTGACTCTTTATGTATATGAAATCTTTGGAGATGCTGCAGGACTGCCTCATTAATTCTGTGTGAGTGAGTGATCCCTCTCCTTTGAATCTCCTAACCATTACCTATCAGCATCACTGGATGTGCACCAGTACTTATTTGCCAGTGTCATGAGACACAGGGAAAGCTTGTCTTCCATGTCTGTATATTGACTGCTTTCCCAAAGGGCTACTACCAGGCATCTTGGTAGGATCCAATAAGGAAGATTTGCATGTACCCCATGCTGTCTCTGACTGGGCACCAGCTGTAAAGTGCGCAGCCTTAACTAGTGAAAACAGGCATCGCACATACCCTTGAAGCACTTCTTAGAAGAGCCCTTTGCTTCAAACTGCCTAGTATTCATCACAGGACATGTTCATAGTTTGTGCTTCTTTAGCAAATTAAATTCTTTGTACTTTTCCTCTTATCTTTTATGGAGTTTTATACACTTGATTTTAGCTTTGTGAGTTTTCAACATTATTATTAAGAGTACAAGGCTTCTCAGCAGACTGCAAAAAGGAAATCTTTGCTGGCATAAACAGCCCAGGCCCCTTCAGTTCAGCCTGTGTAGTTGCTGTCTGTGTGTTTCTTGAAGTGGTCTGTCTTTATTGTTTAAATTGATAAGCAAAATCCTAGTTCCTCAGAAATTATGCAGGTGTGAAATTATGCATGAGCTACAGAACAAAAGAAACAAGGCAAATAAAAGTGGAGAGGAAAGAAGTAGTGATTTACTATGCAGTGAAATAAAGGGCGCCTTATATTGTCATGAAAACGGTGAGGTATTTATTTGATTTTCTTTTGCATCAGTAATTTAGTAGATTGCATCTGACAAAAGACTCAAATATTGATCTCTGTCCTTCCTTTGAAGTTCTGGTTACCAAATATATCTACTGTGGCAAAAGTTACAGGATTTAACTTGTAAGTCTGATATAAAAATGAGATTGGAGTTTGCCCTGTAGTTATAACTGTGACAGCATAGATTTGCATGCGTGCGTTTCCCAGTCACTCATTCCCTGGGGGAGCCCAGGAACTCCCCAGCCAGTCTGCACAGATGAGACGTGGGACTGGCTTGGTTCAATGGGCTGATATGCTGCGAAGTGCTAAACTGAACTCCTAGTGGCTTCACTATGAAGCATTTGACCAATTTTGACAGCTGCTCTCCAGGGGGGATTTTGAACAGACCTGCAGATTCCCCCTGGGCAGCTGCTGCTGTGCATAGACCAACTGATAGACACAGCTGCTTTGCCTCAGTGTGCTGAGTAACATCCCAGGTAGTGACTCTGGCCTTTTCAGAGATGCTCTGAGGTTGTTCCTGCATCAAAATCGACTGAACTGTACATTAATATGACACCTGTATGGTCAGTAGAAACTGGCTCTGCAGATGCAGGAATGGTCGCATAGGAAAGTCATTTGTACATAGGATAAGCTTTTACATGGTTGAAGATGCTTGTGGATGTGATCATGTAGGACCATAGCACAGCTGGATATAAAAAAATCGCCATGACTACAGTTTGGACTGTCTCACCTGTTCTAGCTAAAGATACTACTGCAATGACTCTTGCAAACCCATGTCACCAAACAGACAGCAGCTGATCATCCTACGTGAGAGATTCAATTTCCCTTGTTAGTCTTGTCCTATTGTGTAGAGATCTCAATAAACCAGTTTATCTAAAAAACATTCTCTGTCAGTGTCTGCACCGCTGTGGCAGAAGCCTTATCTTCACATGTGGAAAATTAATAAAGTCTTTATGGTAGAGCCCTAAAAATAACTGATATCTCAATTTTAAAATAGTTAATTTTAAAAGAGTTAGCAAACAATAATAGACACTTTCTCACAGGCTGATAAATTATTCTGTAGTTTTACAGAACAAACATAGTTCCCTGCTAAGTCTATTAATCATAGAACCATAAAAGGATTTCGGTTGGAAGGGAACTAAAGGATCACCTAGTTCCATCTCCCTGGCATGGGCAGGGACACCTTCCACTAGACCAGCTTGCCCCAAGCCCTGTCCAACCTGGCCTTGAACACTGACAGGGATGGGGCAGCCACAGCTTCTCCAGGCACCCTGTGCCAGTGTCTCACCACCCTCACAGAAGCATTACAGACATAGCACAGACAACAGGCATAAAGTGAAACAGGTGTCCTGTTCAGACTGTCAGACTGGATCTAAAGAGACATATCATCCCTGTGATGACAGTTAGTCAGTGGCATGGGCTGCCCAGAGAGGTTGTGCAGTCTCTGTCCTCAAAGGTTTTCAAGACCCAAGTGGATGAATCCTGAGCAGCCTGGTCTGACCTTAAAGCTGACCTGATGTGAGCAGGAGGTTGGACCAGAGTCCCCAAATGTTCCTCATTACCTGAATCACCTTGTGATCCTGTAGTCCTCTAAGAAGCGTGGCTATTCTCTGCATGGCTGCTATCTGGCTCCAAGGAACTTTTTTTTCATTCCTTCACCTACAAACCTTTTCGTCTTATATTCCCTTTACCTTAATCTAGTATTGCAGTGTTGTACCCATTCTGGTGCTCAGCTACATCTGCTTGACAGGGCACTTGCTAAATTGGAGAGTGGTTAAGAGTGGGCTGAAACCTGAGTTTTATCAATACAGAGAAGGACTCTGCTGTTTAGTTGTTGGTTTTTTGTTTTTTTGTTTCACTGTGAGGATATACATAGAAGTTTGTAGAGCTTGATGTTCATACAAATACACTTACCTGTGGGAGGGGAATGACTCATCTCTGGATTTTGGAAATGGAAGTGATGACTGGGTTGTTTTTTGGAGATGGGCTTTTACACCATCTGCAATGCTGTCATTTTACTGTGAACAGACCTAAAATGCAATCCAAGCAACACTGCAAAATAGACTTATGTGGGAAATTCCACTGG
Organism: Nestor notabilis; assembly: GCF_000696875.1. Classification (NCBI taxonomy): domain Eukaryota; kingdom Metazoa; phylum Chordata; class Aves; order Psittaciformes; family Psittacidae; genus Nestor; species Nestor notabilis. The sequence continues at coordinate 107,575 of NW_009928582.1, forward strand.
CCGTACTGTGGGAATCTTACTAATAGCAGTGAGAAATACAGTTCATATGAAAAATAAAGAAGCCTGATACTGAGAGCTTTCTACGCGTTCCTAGAAGTTGCAGGCTGTGTTTAGCCCTGAACACTGAGGCTTTACATTTTTTCTGACATCCCTGCTGGCGCTAATTCATGTAACCATTGAAATTTCATTCAACCTTGCAGAATCTTTGACCCCAACTGCACTTCTATCAGTGCATTTGCTTCATAGTCTAATTATCTGCTGTGGGGAGTGGACTGGTAGCTTTCAGGTTTGTTAGTGTATCTCCTAGTTCTTACGCTGCAAGAGAGAAGAAACAGAAGTTCCCCATTTACCTTCTCTACCACATTCGTTTATTTAGTATAGTTATTTCTCATTTCCTCTTATTCATCTCCTTTCTAAAGGAAACAATTCCACTCTTTGCAATGTGTTCTTCCATGATCTTAATAATTATGCCCTTCTCTCAAGTCCTCAATAATTCTGTGCAATTTTTCACAAAAAATGGTGGCTGATATTGTCGAACTACCAACATAATTGCACTGCTTTTGCCGTATTGTTCCCTATCGATTTTTTTATGTAGTCTGACATACCGTTTGCTTTTTGGCATCACTGTGATGCGTTAAGTAGAGGTTCCAGTAATCTACCTGTAATGATACGCAGATTCTTTTCCTTAGGTGATAAAACTAACAGACTTCTAATTCAACTGTTGAAGAAGAAGTAGTTTTGTGGGTTTTTCTGTACTTACCAACTTTACGTTTCAGTTGTCCAAATACTATCTGTTCTGCATTCTAAAGTTCTTCTCTTTTTATGTCATGAATAGCATAAATGACTTTATTATATTTTAGATTTTGTGAACAGATTCTGTAGGTAGAATTCTGCCAGTTCTTTTGTATCATTCTCTTATGCATTTTTCTTATGCACAGTGGGAAATAAATTTTGGTTTTCTTGTGTTAGGACTGTTTTATTCCTTCTAAAGCAAGCAGATCTACCAAATTCCTATTTTGCACAGATTCACCCACAAATAATACAAGTCACAGATGGAGAAAGAAAAGGAATAAAGAAAAAGAACTAAATGGATTTCCAGCTCTGTCCTTTGCATATTCAGATTATCATGTAGAATACATTGATTCAGGAATTGTCTATAAAAGCATCTGTTCTCCATTCCTG
>NW_009928582.1:108787-113164 GCF_000696875.1 Nestor notabilis
CACCACACAGAAAAACAGCAAAGACCTAATTGAAGTTTGTAAAGCTTTTTGAAGTTTGAAATTTTACCTCTAGTGTAAATAAAAATTCTGAAAAATGTTTTGATAGTGAGCAGCCCCATTCAAAGACATTGCCAGTACACTGGGACATTAATAATTTCAAAGTATAACTTACGATGTGAAAAAACCCTTTTTTTAAAATTTGTATCTGTAGTTCACCAAAAAAAAGAAGAAACAAGAACTCACCTGCTAGTTGTGGAGGTCTCCTGTTCTATATGCCCAGCAATATGGGAGAAGATTTAATGAGAGACTTCCATTTCTTCCTTCTGCCATGCTCTTAGATCAAAGTACTCATGGGAGCAGAAATACATGGTGATGTGTCAGTGTATTATTTTGATAATGGAACTTGCTCATTGCTGAAAGCAGGACAATGACATCAGTGCATCCTTTCTCTCAGACTGGGAAGAAGGACCATATAACAAAACATCATGCTACCGTGGCTCTACCATTCCTCGTATCTAAATTTGTGTGTATAGGGGTAACACCTAAAAGGTACTGTGTGACACTATGCAGACATCACTGCACATCACTGTAAAACTTGAGAACAGAAACTCCAGACTGAGGGAGTCTGGACTCCCTTTGAACCCACAGAGCATGTCGCAAGCCTGCTGCAATATGTACCGTAGTGTCTCTTCTAGCAGTCGTAGTGTAGCTTTCAGGGAAAAACACCCCTGTGGTCCTCTGTACAGAAGGAGGCTTGAATTAGATGCAGAGCTGCAATGCTTTCCTGAAAATCTAGGCAATGTCAGATGAAAGTCTGAGAATCTCAGTGCAGAAAATTTCTCAAGCACTGTATTCAACTGTTTATACTTTCTGAATTGTTGATCCATGGTACAGCATAAGCCCATCAGTGCGGCCTTAAGAGAAGGAGGGAAAGAAAAACTAAAATTTTTAAAAACAACATTTGCAGTTACAATAGTTTTATATGTAGTACTATGTAGTATTGTAAGATCATAAAACTTCAGTTGTATTTTTTTTTTTAGAAAAAATGGTGACAAGGATTTGAAATTGCCCCATGGAGGTCCACGGTGGAGCAGATATCACCGGCAGTACATGAAGGACCCCATGTGGGAGCAGGGGGATGCCTGAAGGAGGCTGTGACTCCGTAGGAAGCCCATGCTGGAGGAGGCTCCTGGCAGGACCTGTGGTCCCATGGATAGAGAGGCCCACACTGGAGCAGGTTTGCTGCAGGACTTTTGACCTGTCAGTAATTGGCAAGAAATTTAATTTCCCCAAATTCTGCCTGTTTGGCCTATGACACTAATCGGTCTTTATTTTGTCCCACAAGATTTTTTTCATCTATTTTCTCTTCTGTCCTGTTGAGGAGTGATAGAGCAGCTGGGTGGGGGTTTGTCAGCCAACCATGGCCAAGTCCCTCTCTGTAACCTCATCAAACTTGACATCTACCAATCACATACTTGCCAATAGAGAATATTTTTCACAATCTGCACCATTTCCAGTTCACTCAGTGATTATATTCAAATGCAAAACCTCCATGCATGACCTCTTCCACAAAAAAAAAGGTATAATCTTCCATACAACGTATCATATATTTGCATCTGAGTGCCCTATGCCTAGTGTTAGGTATCACAGGCATTTGCATAGAGACATTATAAAAAGTTTCTAGTCACAGATATACTGCAGGAGGTAAAAGGGTTTTATCTTTTTATATGACTTTATATCTTCTTATATGTCATGTTAGCTGTGCAACCATTTGTATTTTGAAGTTGTGTGTGTCCCAGAAGTTGCCAGCCCACAAGAAGCAGAGGGACTGGATGATTGGGCCCATTAGTCAGCCTGAAATAAACTTAACTTTCGAGGCTCCAGGATGTGATTTCCTTACTGCTAAATGATAGAAAAACTTTTCTCTATCTGCTCAGGCATATGACTTGCTGCTGAAATTGGCTGTTACTAGCCGCACCTGATGGTACTCAGGTTAGGATTTTTAACACCTTCTAGAAGTACCTTGAAAAAACACCTTTTTCTTTCTTTTTGATCACGCTGTTCAGAAGCTCCAGACACTGAAGAGGTCAGGTTTCTGGGGATGATGATTGAGGGAGACAAGAAAGTATCTTTGCTGTGCCCTCATTTATGTAGATCAGCTGACAGTTGAAAGCATACTTTCAATAACAGATATTAAAACCTGATCATGGAAACCTGACCCTCCCTTAAGGAGCAGAAGCTCCATCTTTTCTCCTTTAAAATGGTACGAACCAGCAATTCAGGATCCAAATGTTTGGAAGTCCTGACTTCCTCTATCACCCTTTTTGTTCATACTCATTTCTTTAGAACCACTTGAAAGCCACAAAGCAGCCTGGCAAAATCAATTTTCCACCAAGAGAACCTGACATTAGATCACACCAGCTGCGAAGAGTGGCAAAGCAGAGGAAATCAAATCACAGAGCTTGATCTGAGAAAGAGGCAATGTGTGGCGTGGAGACAGCTAGCAGAACAAAAAGGGCATTCTGACTGAAAACAAAACCTGTAAGGCATGTAGAACCTGTGACTGCTGCTGAAGCAGCTATGTTATACTGGTACTGCAATAGGGAGATAAAAAAAAGTGATAAAAGAGCCAAGACTGATGGCAGTAAGCAGTGAACAGGAAAATCACTTTCTGTGTTATAAGCTGCTGAGGAAAAAGTGAAACCAAGTCCAGGAAAGAAGGAAAGAGTTTAGATTAGTTTCTTAGAAAATGTTTCTTTCTACGTGAAAAGTTAGTAGTGGAGAAGATATATGAACTGCCCTGCAGTGGCTGTTTGTATTGAAATAAACTGGTGTACAGATTTTATTGGGTTGGAAACTAACAGTATTTTTTTTCTTTTGTATGCATTGCGTAAATTAGATTCCAGCTTCTGAGCTATGAATAGCAATAATCTGTTTAATATCATAACTTGTTCTGAGAGGAACAAGCCTCCTGACATATTGTATAGCAAGCAGGAGAGTAGTGGAATATATAATTATGACAGGGATGAAATCTTGAGATAACTGCAAAGTTTTTCACATGTGACTGAATTTGACTCTTCGGCCACTCTGTATACTCATACTTTGGAGGAACTTTAAAACCATAGAAAACTTAGTTTTCCACTTAACACCACACATTATATAGGGATTCATTTTGTCGCATCGACACATCCCTCACAGTCAGGAATAATTTATCTTTCTATATTAGAGCCCAAAAGTCACTCTGACTGTGCTGGAAAATATTTGGGGATATTTAAAGTAGAGATGACTTTAGCTAATGAAGAATGTAGAAACTCTACACAATTTTTCTGTTTGGAGGAGAAATCTGGCTTTAGATCTGTACATACTAGGTTTCCAGCATGCCTACACTTATGACCATCTGTTGGCTGGCACTATGCCCATTCTGAGACACGTAATAAAAGCTTCCAGGACGAACAAGCACCAGCCAAAGTGGAACTGACAAGGGTAGCCTTCACATCACAAGACAGCCCTTACAACAAACTGTGTTGATTAGCACTGTACACCTCTGCAAGATGGTAGCTCTGTGATCAACCAAGACTCTTTTCCATGGGTCAGAGAAAGAGGCTGACAGGAGGCACTAGTGGGCACCTCCTCACCATCCCTTCTGATGGTGTCTTCTGAACTAACCTCTCTTTGGTGCCCTACTAAGCCCTATTTTCTCTTGGATATCTTGTTAACAGAAGGGAAATTGATGAAAACCTGTATTATGGAAGAAAGAAAGTTGCAGCCCACTTTGTTGCAGCTCTTTGCTCTTGAGATACTTCTGAGTTCCTCCTAAGACTCTTTACCAAACAAGCAGCCTACAGGAATGTTTGCAGCATGGATAAGAAGGTACTGTTTTGTACATATGGAAAGGCAATCTGATTCCATTAACTTGGAAAGAAGAACTAATGAGTCATGCTTTAGGAATCTTTTGAATTGGCTACCAGTGATGGAGCTGCCTCCTACATTGCACAGGAGACAAGATGCACACTTGTGAGACTGCCTGGCTGAGAGGAAATGCCAGCTGACCAAACCCTAAGGTTACCCCAGAATAATGTTTGTGGATTGTTTTGAAAATGTCAAACTGCATGTTATGGAAAGGACATTGGAAGACAGAGATACAGCTACATCAGCTTTTCTTTAATAATTAAGCATCATTGATTTGTTTACTTAATTTTCATTCTGAGTTGGTTACTTTAGCTTGAGTGGTGACATTGACCTTACCTAGACTGGAAAAGCTTTGGGAAATAAATATTAAAACATATATGTAACAAGAGTAAACTTTTCTATGGCTACGTGTTTTTTCAATAACAAGAAGTATATGAAATCAAGACAAGTGCAAGGTCCTACACCTGG
>NW_009928583.1:0-10120 GCF_000696875.1 Nestor notabilis
TATTATAATATCAGATTATTATTAGGGTTAGATAAATCTCTGCCCTGATTTAATGTAGAAATTCTGAGAGGAGATTATAGAAATACTTTTTTATGGATTGCATTACTCAGGGAATAAACAATGAAATATTTGGATTTAGTAGTTTGACTCCTTTTTTTACACTATTGCAATTGATTCATTTGTCTCATCTGTTATTGTTGCATCCTAATTGCAAGTTGTGCTGAGATTCAGTTTACAGAAGGAAAGTCAGCCAAACTGACATTTTCCTCATAATGGATTTCGTTGATATCTGCCATTCATTTTAATGAATCAATAATAATGTTGCTTTTAAGAACATTATTGCCTTAACTGAAAATTGAATATAGGGTATTCCAAACTTTAAAGATTTTCCACAGATTCTCCAATGTTTCTCCAATATTGCCACTGTTTCAATTACAATACACTTTTTCTTTTTTAAGTTTAGTACAGTACTAGATTCTGGCTGAAATAAGTTATGGCCACAATAACATGGGAAGGGCTGAAAAGACTAGTGTGGCTTCAGACATAATAATAGTGCTTTAGCATTTCGCACATTGATCTTGGGTGACATTTTAGTTAGTGAAATTGATATTCTGAGTCTATTACAGTCAGACCCAAAAATGATTAAAAGGGTTGACAAGTAGAAATACCATAGCCTGGCAAATTCTGGATGGTAAGGCAAACTCTACTCAGTGACAGTTTATTTTTAAATGTTACTTTGCATGACAGTTCAGATGTCAACTCACAAGTCAGCTATCCGTGCACCAGGGAGTCAGTGCTGTAAAGTGGGAAACAGTGAAACAATCAACCAACTCAGACAAGCCATTTCTTCGCATAAATCAGCATCCAAGAGTGCCTAAGAGAGGAATTAAGGGAAATTCTCAAAGCCCTGATCAGAATTAACTTTGAGGAAACTTTGTTTTCAAAACAGAAGTTATGAGTTATGTGAAGTTCTTGTTATAGTATGGTCAGACTTGCCTCTACTCTTGAATTCACAGTAAGTTGTTGAGAGAAAGAACCTCAAGGAAAAGCCTTGGGCCATTTTCAAGAAGTTTGATAGCTACACAGACAAGAAGCTCCTTTGCATAAAGAAGAAATTACTGTAGCATCAAAGGGAATCAAAGGAAAATTTCTTCAGGCCAGACTAACTCAAGGTTAGAAGCTATTCTTTGTATTCTAAGGTATTTTTTGTATTCTATTGTATTTTTTTTTGGGACAAATGGGATTTTCTTCGGACAGTCTTTCTGTGGTCTCAAGCTCAACAAAATCAAAAAGTTGGATTTCTAAGAAGACAACAAAAGATTGTCAAACTCTTCAGTGACAGGAAGTAGAAATATGAATCTGAAAATTTTCAAGAAGGTAAATTATGTTATATTGTGTTCTATTGTGTTTGGAAAGAGTACCATAACATTGACATATGTTATGACAACAGAAAGCATAAAAAATAAAAAAAAAGAGAGAGAAAATAAAAAAGAAACTTGGTTTCATGGGTAAAAAAACCCAACAAAACCCCAAAACTATTCTCATGTGGAAGAACTGTTATGAAAGACACTAACTGCTAAAGCTGTGGTAATACCTGTGATAATTTTTTTCCAGAGGTATTTCTGCAGTTTCTTCTTTCTCTAGGGACCTACTGGTTATGTCTGGAATTCGACCTGGGTAGGCTTTCATCTCCATTGAGATATACCTGAGAGCAAGAGAACAGTGAGCTTCGAAGAATGTATAAAATGAAATCCCTGACAGAAAAATAATTAAAATTTCTAAAATACAATTTTATCTAGTAAATATGTTGTGATTGGAGGTCATTAGTTACCCTTTTAACATATCTTCATAACTTAAGAAAAAATGCTTTTTCTTAAGAAGCCGTCCATTTACTCATGCTACTACTTGATTTTTCACCACAAGCTTGTTTAGTTCCCACCTACCTTCAACACTCACATAAGTGGACAAACAGGCAAAGGGGAAAAGCTTCAGGGTTCCTGACATCAAAGAAGTCTTGGTCAGCCTGTTTAAGTTGATAACATATCATTTACAACTATAAAGGCATGAAAAGAAGAGATTTAGGTGGAAGGAAGACCAAGTGGGAGGAAGTACCTGGATATCATTTTCTGCATTGTATGCAGATTATTATATAGGAATATCAAAATTGGAGAAGTTCATTTTTTAAATACTCTTTTCCCCTTTCAACATCTTTCCCACCTGAAAAGCAACTTATACGTAAGGATGAAACTTGGCTTTTCTTATACATTGTATATTTTTTATAACATCATGTACAAGTCAAGAAACAAAAAATTTATACCAGCATTCTCCCTTCAGGAAATATTGCTTCATGACCTGTCTTTTAAGAAGCAAATCTAGGCTGAATTAGTGGTCCTGACATTTTTTTCTCAAACCCATTTCTTGTGTGTTTGAGTTAGATCCATGTATAGGGCTATACATATTTTGATATATAATATAAAGTTTTAACTGCTAATGTTTTTCTAGACCGGAGTTGACACCAGATAAATTGTTCTATTTCTTTTCTCACCTTCTGTAAATCTTAACCTGTTAGTCTTTGCTAAAAGTTTTGCAAGCATGAAAATAAGAAAATAAAGCTTTATATGCCTTTTCACCTTGTGTAATGCAGTGAAAATTCTGGGGTTTTCTTCTAGAGATATTAAAAAGTTAAAAAAAAAAGTTGGAAAGAAAAGGGGAAAAGGATATTGATTTTATCCTTAATTTTATATTTTTCTTTCTTCTTCCTTTTTTTTTTTTTTTTTTTCCCCAGCAGCAAGGAACATTATTAAGACATGTTCCCTTAATAATACATGTTTTCTTAGAAATTTAGCTGTTCATATTAAAATTCCCTTCAATTGGCTCATCTATAGGCAAAATATATACTTTCTGAGTAATCTGTAAAAAATGCCCCAGCTCATGAATGTTGAATATAGTCTTTTCTATTCTGCAACTACCCTCTCACGCTCAGCTAACAAAGCTGACTGTATCAATGAATAGGGTCATCAACTCCTAACTGTTTTTTTTTTTCTCAGGACACTAAAGCCTGTTTATGTCTTCGGCTTTGGTAGCTATAGAGTCTGCAGCATTATGTATGTGAGGCTTCAGTAGAATGTTAATGTTATTAGGCATTTTAGACTAAATTACATCACAAAAACACAGCACAAGTTTCTGATAAGCCATGATTGCACTGACTGGTTTTAATACACATCTACCAGAGCTGAATGTAAATGGCAAAGATACAGTCATGCTCTTTGTAGTCATATATAAACTATGCACAGTAAATAAATGTCTTTGATTTGTTTGATTTGTTGCACAAACAGCAAATATATGCACAGGAAGGTTAAATTGGTGGGGGAGAAAAAGCTAAAAAAGAAAAAAGGAAAGAAGAAAGCTGCTTTTCAACCTGATATTGCCACCCTCAAGAATTTACATACGGTTTGAAGCATGATTGCTTGTGGGGACGTTTCTATAAAATGTTAATGCTTTCCAAAAGAATAATAATATGCTGCTACCTTTTTAGTGGTACAAATTCTGCATTTCCTAATTCCATGACATCATTTCAAGCATGAATTGTCAGATCTGTTTAAGTTTTCTGTCATGAATGGTAGCTTTCAATCACAGTGCTGAGCAGAGTGCTTTAGTGAGTAGGTGACACTGTAGGTGAACTCACAGTTTTTCCTGAAGTATTCTTTCCCGTACACATATAGCACATCACTAGGTTTAGAGACAACCTTTTCTTTAGTGTTTTTTAATTTAATATTGTATTTTTCTTTCATCAGGACATTGCATATTTGGCCATGCTGAAAGTCATGATATAGACAATGACAGGAGTAATGACTAAGATCCATAGACATGTCACAGCACCACAACACACTCTTCCAGATTCATGTTAATGTTCAGAATACAAATTAGATAAAATGTAGGTCTACTGGTCAGGGCAGAAACCTATGTAAATTTTAAGGTATTTTACACAATATGCTGAACTTTTAACTGATATATATATTTATATAATAAACATTGGTTTATTAATCAAATTCCAACAAAGATGCCTACAAATGAAAAGAAAAGATAGATTAATTCTTGTTCAAATTTAAAAAACTATAAAATCCATGAATAAAAACAAAACAAACAAACAAAAACTTTAAACCATCCAAAACCCCAAACTTGATTACCTTATGATCTGCAGCAATTTTAGGTAGTCGACAGAAATTTAAGATATATTACCATGGCAACAATGAACTATCTCAATAGGGGTATTGCTTGTGAAGAGAATTAATTCTCAGGATACATTATAATGATTATAATTATTGCTGAAACTTCTCCATGTTCTGTAGAAACTGAAAGATGTATTTTTCTTTCTTTTTTCACCTTCTTTTTTCTTTTTTGTTACAATAGGGATATTGCTTTTCTTGACACATAAAAGGGGGATTCTACCTGTGATAAGTTTCAACAGTGCTCATTTAGCCCACCAGATGGAGCATCTATCATTTCCAGGGGAAAAAATAAACCAAACCCAAAACAACAAAAACCCCAACCCAACCCAACCCAAAGCACACCAAAAATCCAAACAACAACAACAACAAAACCCCAAACAAGAAAAAAACCAAACAAACAAAAAGCAATCCAAACAAACAAGCAAAAAAAAAAAAATAAAAACAACCAAAAAAAGCCCCAAGTACGTGTTAAAGCCACTTAAAGCCGCTGAAAGTTTAGGGGAAGGAGGAAGGAATTAAAACTTCTGTTTACACAGCAGTCTTTTGATTCAGCTTCATTTACCAGGATAAAAAATTATTCACATGTACATAATGTATGATAGAATCTATTTGAGGAGTGATTCAATAAAAAGACAAAGCCAAACCTAAAAAACAACAAAACACAAACAAACAACAAAAAAGAAACCAGCCAAAACCAAAACCCAAATAAAGTGGTATGAGGAGGAAGGGAGAAGAGAAATGCTTTCAAGATTGCCCAGTAAGATTTCAGTGCTTTCCTTAATTCTGTGTGTTTTCATATGTTTTGATTTAGATATGCAGCCTGCAGAAAGCTTTGGAGGATTGTTTGCATTAATGCTGCAATATCTGTGGAACAGAAAAAGAAATTATAATGAAGCCTGTGTAGATGGGTGCAGATGAGAAAAGCAGGGAAAAATGAAAGACACACTTCAATGAAAGAGAAACAGCAGTGGACATTGTACTGCCATGGGATGGCTGTGAAAATAAGGCAGGAGCTATAAAACATTCCTTCAATTCAGCGAGAACTGAGAAAGTAAAGCTGAGCATCTGTGAGTTCAGAGATAGTATGTCAGTGCTGATCTGCTCACTCCACAGGCTTAGTCAAACCAATGATTTGTGAAGTTCAAATCAATCAGATGCTAAGAAGAGTTCCCTTACTCCCCCTACCTTCCTGCCCTTACCCCTGGAGACAAGATATTTACTTTCAGCAGCTAAATAAGAATGGATTTCCTAAAAGTTGGCTTTCAGCCAGGTTAATTTATGCATACGCAAACTTGTGCTTCACCAATTTATTAAAACCCGTCATTTAAGCCTGTTCAAATGTGCAGCTGTTTAAATGAGGTTGGAAGCAATTTTGCCACATGATGCTGATGTCAGTTAAAGCTCAGTATTAGCAAAATGGGAAAGAATCAACAGAATGTGTCTGCTACAGTGATCTGTATTCCCCAGTGCCTAATGGATCAGGGAGACAGATATGCCTAGCTCATTGGCCTGTAAAGTTAAATTCAGATCTATTACCTATTACACATATGCATGTATATGAGAGCAAGCATTTTAAGTGGAATGACAATTGGTTTGGTTCTGGAGAACATCCAGAATGAGTCTGAATGGAGACTTTCAGGAAAAGCAGGATGCAAAACTGCCAAGTGTAAGAATGGTTACAAGGGACAGTTCATGTAGAAAAAAAAAAAAAAAAAAGAAAAATTGAAAGAAAAAGATAGAAATACAGGAAGGAAGGAAGGAAAGAAGGAAGGAAGGAAGGAAGGAAAGAAGGAGGGAAGAGAGAGAGGGAGGGAGGAAGGAAGAGAGAGAGGGAGGCAGGCAGGGAGTCAGTCAAGAAGGGAGGGAGGGAGGCAGGTAAGAAGGAAGCGGGAGAGGGAGGGAGGGAGGAACTTAGACATACCAGTAAGACAAACTGTGTAAAGAATGAATTTTCCAGGGTGTGATCCCATAATAATAAAATGCTATGCTGTATGAAAGCTGTGGGTAAGATCTGCATGAGGTCTGGATACTAATCATCAGCTTCGTGTGCAGATGAAAATGGAAATTTCTTTTAGATAAAACAAAATGCTCATAAGTAATTGTCAGTTGCTCTGCATTACGCAGAAAGTGGATATTCTTGGTTTCTAAGAAAACAACAAAGGCCTGTTGATCGGCAAATGGGCCTCACTTTAAACTGTGTGAGAAAATCTTTTTTCTGTGTTGGTTTTATCTATGACAGGTTTTTATTTCCATTCTGCATGTTTTAAATATGAGGAGAAAGATACAAAACTATTGGATTATTTATTCTTTATACATAAAAAACATCATGAAGTATCTGCTATTAACTATCATTTTAGGCAAAGAACAGAATAAAAGGGAACTGAAAATACATAAATAAATGTTGACTAAAGGCCAAAGGTTTATATTTTGGGATTTCCCTCTCTCTCCCTGCCCTGTCCCCCTGAAATTTAAGCTTTTCAGATTATGGTCAGTTTTGACAAATTTTAATGGGGGCATTTTCATTACCTTGAGCTGCAGTTGTGTTGATACCCTTTGAATCTAGCACACTGCTAGACTAATGACAGCTGGTTTAAAATGGCATTTAGATGAAAAATTAGTTTCTTTATAGAAACTGTGTTAACTGAGAAGAATGTAACATTTTCTGGACTTCTTAAACATGGGTTGTTGACTTCCTAGGTCACAATTGCTTCTTTGGAGCTATTATGCTGTCATGTAAATATGTATTTAGAGGCATTTCAGAAATTAGATTATTGGCCCAGTAGACCATGACTATGCTAAAGGATTTACAGCGCATACTGCAATAAAGCTGACAAAAGTTATGTATAAAGTATTATAAGCCATTCTGAATGTCTTAGCTGCTTAACTTCTTCAATACAGCAAAATACAGAGAAAGCACTATGACTTTGGACAAAATCATGTTTGTATTAATCATATAAACAGTTCTGTAAGCTTTAAACTGTGTAATTCCCACACATTCACAAGAGTGGTAAATAATTCTGAAAGCTATTTCCCATCAGAAAAACTAAATTAAATAGAAATAATATAGCAGAAGCAAACTCAAGAGCTTTCTCATCTCTTAGGTAGTTATTCTACAAGAATGTATTTGGAAATGTGGGAAATAAAAAAGTTTGGCAAACAGGCATAGTCTTAAGAGGAGAAATTAATCTGCAGAGAGGAGGGCTGAGATCACAGTTAAGGCACTGTACTAGGCTTCTAGGTCAACAGTAAATCTTAAAATTTTGTGTGTCTCAGGACCATTCAAATGTCTCAGGTCATTCAAATGTCATAGCATATCTGGTTATTTTACACTTGAATTTAAGTGGTTTGTTGGTTATTTTTAATGGAAATTAAAGTTAGACATGATAAAATAGTACAAAGTATTGTTCCTGACACAGTTCACAAAACTATAACACAGGATTTGACTCATCTGCTTAATGATTTTTTTTGTTCATGAATATTTATTTAATTTAAATGGGCTTCATATAAGCATCCAAGTCAGTTTTACCTTTTTGCTGACAACCAAATAGGTGAATGACATAGCAAATTTGTTTGGTTTTGATTTGTTTTTTTTTTTTTTTAAAGGAAATAAAGGCAATTTAGATGATTATCCATTCATAAAGCACATGAGCCAGTATCATGTGACTTGTACAAAAATTCACAAACTGACATAATCAAATCTAAAAAGCAAAAATTATCCATTTAAAGGAGGCTTAGTTTAGAAAAAAAGTTCATCAAATAAACAAATAGTTATAATCTGATTTTGGTTGCCAATCTACATGTAAAGGAAGATCTACAGTTTCTTTTAGCTAGCTTGCTTTGCTGGTATAGGAGTGCATATGTTTCTTAATGCACCTTGTATAATGGGCTAGTTAAGCAGTATGGCTCTCTCTCACAGCTGACAGTTGTATTTTTCCAAGTTGGGAAACAACACACTTCAATATAACATCAAAGGTAATACATGTGTCTAAGTAATATACACCAACAAAGGATGAGTAATTAGGCCAGGAACTGCTTGAATACTGCTACATCCATGGGATGAAAAGGATGTGCTGCAGAACAGATACAGGGAATATTTTTGATCTCAGCAACACAACTACCTTTGTAATACATTAGGAAGACTCTTGTTGCATTCCCTGGGAATTACTCCTCTATATAGCCCCTTTAAAAACCAGATGGATTAACTTTCCAAGAACGAAGTGTGTCCTATCATTTTTATTTTTATGTATTCTTAGACTCAAAATATTTTTCTACTGCTGCAAACTTCTCATTTAATATCTCACTTTGAATATTTTAACTATTTAAATTCTTCTCATTACAGGTTTATGGAAAACAGCTTTAAAAATCACCTTCAGGAGCCACCTATATTCAGCTATCCTTTTGCAGGGCAAGGAGGTAGACTACAAGATATTTTGAGAACTCATTTCTATTTCATTATTAGATTATTTTCCCTCAAAATTAGGTCATTTTCAAGTAGCATTTGAATTAGTAGAAAATTAATTATACACAAAGTTGCAGTAATTCAAAATAAGTTTCTATTGCATTAAATGTGGAAATTTACCAAGGAGGAATAGCTTGTATTGCAAGTGTTGGAATAAAACATACTGAAATTTCTCCCCAAATGAAATTCTTACATCAAAATGATATCTTTAGTTTAAAAAATAATTTTACAAATAGCATTTAATTTCAAAATGGATGGTTTTATTTAAACCAATACTTTAAAACTAAAAATATTTCTTTGAAAATCTGAACTGAGCCCCGTTTTTCTTTAAATTCTTATAATTAAGAAAACACACTATTTCTCAAGATCGCCTGTTTCCTATGGTAAAATGTGAATTTTGATGGAAAAAAAAAGGTTTTGTTTCCCTCCTGTCCCTCAGGAATTTGGTGAATAAAAGAAAGGTAACAGATATATTTATTAATGGCTGGGCAGTTCTTACTAATTCTTCATTTAATATTCCATCCTTTTGACCTAGAAATCAGAGATATCAGTATAGTATATAGTAAAATAGTAGGATCCATGTTTCATTTGAGCTAAAAAAGGCTTAGAAATAATAATGATTTTATACCCGGACAAAATTCCTGTTTATTTTGAGAAAAACGAAGCTTTAATGATGGTAACTGCAAGGTACCTGATTGAATGGTGCTATAAAAGGATAAAGAAAAATAAGAAAAGTAGAAAAAGCAAAACAAAGCCAACACACACAGAAAACAAAAATAAAACCAAAAACACAGCCCAAAACCAAACCCTTAAAACCCCCTAAAGCCCAAGAGGAGAAAACAAGAGGTAGTCTTGTGAGTGCTCGACTAATGAATCTTGATTTGATCCTTATCCATTTCTAACAGGAGTCTTGAAGTATTCATGATTTCATTTCTGTGTGGATTATATGACATCAAATAAAGGTTGTGTTTATATTTTAGCTTTTCTCTCAAGAACAGCTCAGCTGGGGGGTATATCCTTTATTTGGCTGTCATCTTTCACAAAAATTACAGAAATTTAATAACCTTTTGAAGACTAGGAATTTGCCACATTTGACGGACAATTTGATTGAGATTGCCTATTTGTGCAGAAGTTATTTAAGGAGCACACAGGCAGATAACTAAGTAGGTAAATATACACTGGAATGTGATTGTAACCTCATGAAGTTTAACCAAGACAAGTACAAGGTCCTACACCTGGGTTGGCACAACCCCAGGTACAGCTACAGGCTGGGTGGAGAAGAGATTCAAAGCAGTCCTGTGGAGAAGGACTTCGGGGGGGTGGTGCATGAGAAGCTTGACATGAGCAAGCTTCAGTGTGCGCTTGCAGCCCAGAAAGCCAACCATATCCTGGGCTGCATCAAAAGAAGCATGACCAGCAGGTCAAAGGAGGT
>NW_009928583.1:10552-15507 GCF_000696875.1 Nestor notabilis
ACCCTCAGCTCACACAGTGTGGACATCTTGGGAAAATGGTCTAGAGTGAGGTGTCCCTGCCCATGGCAGGGGGTTGAGACTAGATGATCTTAAGGTCCTTTCCAACCCTAACTATTCTATGATTCTATGATTCTATGATTCTATGTATAACACTCACAGGAAAACAGGCTAAAAAGAACCAAATGGAAAGGCAGCTGAGATAAGAAAAGAGAGAGCTTTGACAAAGTGTGGCC
Organism: Nestor notabilis; assembly: GCF_000696875.1. NCBI lineage: Eukaryota > Metazoa > Chordata > Aves > Psittaciformes > Psittacidae > Nestor > Nestor notabilis. Next base: position 10,786 of record NW_009928583.1, read on the forward strand.
AAGAATACCTTGATAGACATCTTCAGTACTGGAAGCAGTCAAGTCCAGGGATCCAATTCTAAACAGTTTGTAAGGGTAAAATGTATGAGTTCAAGAGCATGATGTGAAACTCCTACCTTCACATAAACTGGTTGTCAAGGACAAAAGAAGATACTACTTCACCTTTGCAATACAAAGTAGGATCTATAAACTTCTGTCAAGACAGCATTTCTTAGGTCCAAAGTGTGACCAGCAGCAGTATGTGGTATATTTTATTAATTTTTGATCTACTTTGATCTATTAATCCTATTAATTATTGATCTTTCCTAAGCAAACATTAGTTAGAGCAACATCTCATGCTACGCATACTTCCGTCGGTAGTATAAGAAACCAGGTTTATTATGAAACTAGAATACAGCTACTAATTTTTGAAGAGTGCTAATTTGGCTTTTTTGCAAATAAAGCTTTGACTGAATTTAGTACTAAGAGGGGTTTCTACTGTTGTTGTTGATGGACAAAAACAAGAAGAATTTTAACAATTAATTGAAAAGCCAAGCAGCCACTCAGCTGGTGCACTGGAATATTTCATTTAAGAACATTGTCACATTGCTTCTTACTTTATTTATATCAACTACTAAGACAAGGGACATTAAAATGATATGAAAACTAGGTGAATAATCAACTAAGTGTAGTCTGACTGCAAAGTAACTGAACTGAGACATTACAGAACATTTCCATAGTTGTCAATTTACATACTTGTTTTGCCATATTGCTCAATGATTTGTGTATTTTTAGAAATCAGAACTGTGTCACAAATGATTTATTAATTGGGGAAAAATAAAAAGGTACTAAATTGCTCAAACAGTGAAAATTCCAGAAAAAAGAAATAAATACGTTATTATTTTTACTAGGAGAAAAAGATATTTTACAAGTATCAGAGTATTTTTTTAAAGTTCACCCACAATCAGTTAAAATTAAGTTGTAAACTTGTTTCAGTTTGCACTATAACGTAATATTTCATTTAGTAGCACTGACAATGAACCAGTCTGCCTCTTCTATTTATCTGTTGGCATCTGTGAAACTATGGAAAATAACATAAATTTTTTGCCTCTGCTCTTGTTGTATAATAAAGCAGGCACCTCCAGAAGGCAAATCCCCCTGCTAAGATTCTTAGCTAAGAGGGGATGACTTCTGGGCATAAGCATCTCTCTCCATTGATACTGAATAAACCTTGATGCTTGTGTCCATATGATTTTAAGGCAGCTAAAGCTAGATGGTTGAATCTCATCTCTAGAGTCTATACTTGGCATGTACATAAAGGAAAAGATGGATTTGAGGAGAGAAATGTCTAGAACCTACAACCTCCACATATAGTTAGATTAATGACAACTCTTCAGAGACTCCATCATAGGAGGAAATTGTCTGATCCAAATCTCACAGACAGCAGCTGCAAGATTCTTAATGCCTTCAGCAGAATTTGTATTATGCTACAGCTTACAATGTTTTTTGTTTTGTTCATTTGTATGAAAATGTTTACACCAAACTGTAAAGCAAACAAATAAAAAAGGCATTATAGGTAGGATTTATCTTACCTATGTTTAGACATCAAACAATTAGTTATCTTAGGCTAAGATAATCATTCTAGAGTCTTTTTGTAGCTTAATGAAGATAAATAGATACCTGCAAAGGGCAATCCATCTCACTAAGTTTAGGCAGTCATAGTGAGCCAAGAAGAATCTCTCCTGGATGTGTCTATCTTTCTCCACTGGATAAAATGGAATCAGGCAGTGATTAGTTTAGAATTTGACAATTCACTGTTAAGAATCTAAGCTAGTCATATTGAATCCCAGCATAGACTGGATAATTCTCTAGCTCTTTACCTTAATACATTCATTACTGGTCATTCAGTAAAATGACCAAGTCTAGAAATAGAGCAGGTTTTGTCAGCTAAAGGGTCATGTTTTGTTAGCTTCACAGTGGAAACAGAAAATAGATACTGTAGTCTGTAAAAGGGGATTAAAGGAATGCTTCCTCCACACTACATCCCCCAGTCCCCCAAACACTGGCATTTCTCGTAGTTTCCCACAAAGCAGTGTCCTTTCCTTGAGGCCTGCATAGCACGGATGGCTATCCTGTATTCTGTTGAACAGGCTTTTAGACTGTGTTTAATTAAAAGCTTTAAAAATTCACAAAAATCCAAAACACCAACACAACTTTGTAAAAATACAAAAAATTTATCTGAATCCAACATTGAGGAGTGTGCTGCTGTGTTTTGTTAACCCAACAATATTCTTCATAATTTACAAAATTCAGAGTTATAAGACTGCACATCAGTCTATCCGTATGCACCACAGATTTATACTGTATCAGCCCTTTCATATCCTTGTTAACTGTTGAAAGATAAAAACTTTTTTAGTAAGTAGAATACAATTTTTTCAGTTTATGAGAAAAGGGGATTTTTTTCTTTTATTTGAATATATATGTTTGCCTTGAAATTCAGAAATTTAGGAACTTCTATTGAGTTCCTAAATTAAATATAATTTAGAAATAATTAGAATAAAAGCTACATTTCTTCACAGATACATAAATGCATTTTTGCTAAATACGAATCATCTAGGTAGTAAAATATTCTCTGTTTCAATGAAGCGTAACTCTGACGTCTTTAATGATTACTTGGCCTTTTTTTCTGTGGAAAATGTGTATTTCACTGAATCTTTCATTATATATCAGCTAATAGATGTTGAAAGTACCTTAACTGACTCTTTGTATATAGTTTAGTAGATCTTAAATCAATAGAGACCAAATGTGAATGCAACTGACCACTTTAGAGAGAACAGTAAGAACCCCTACTCTTTTTTTTTTAAAAAAAATCTTTTCTCCAGGTTTCCACCTCTTTTAATATCATTCTGATACTAGACAGGACATGAATATCTTTTCTCAGTATTTAGTAATTTCTTTCTTACTGGTGTTTTAGGATACAAGAAGAAATTAGTTCACATAGTCCATAATGCTGTATAGCTAGCTGAACATCTCTTTGTGAGCCTCATAAGCATTCTTTTTTCACTATTGTCATGTAGGAAATGGCAGACTTCTTCATTAGGCATCTGATACTTAAGCATACATATGCATCTCATTTTTCATAACTTCTGAATCAGTGGAATTGTATTTTGTGAAAAAAGCAAAATCTTTCATTTATTTTGTCAATTTGAAGATGAAGCAGAACTATATGGTTTGATGAGGTTTGGTTTGTTTATGTTTGGTTAGTTTAGTTCCAGAAAGCTCCATAAGTAATTGAAAGCTAGTTGACTAGAAATCTAGTAAGTCAGATAGGTTTAAACATTCACATTTCAGTTTACTGTTTTGTAGAACTGCTGAATGCAAAACAAATGCCATTTATGCTTGCTCTTTCTCCTCACATTCAGTTCCCATCTCCTGCCTACCCAAGTGTATGTTCCTGCTGCTGCTGTTGCTTCCCTCCCCCTGATAGTTGATGTGCCCCTAAATGACGTTATGACACAGATGTCGATGTGTCCACTGTTCTTCCCATTTGAAAACACTATGCAACAGATGGTTCAAGTGGCTCAGCATAGGTTACTGGAAAGAGGCAAAAAAGAGCTGCCAGATTGCTGACTTTTTTGCTTTAAGCCATATGATATGAATGACAGGTTGATAAAACAGAGATTACATAGAAAATAATTTAAAAAAAAAAGTGATGATTTGCCACTGAGCTTGGTTTGTTCACTTGTTCCTTTATCAAGGCTGTACTGGCAGTATCCCATGTCACAGACTGTTCCCCAACAGAGACAGATTTCTGATCAGTTCTGTATTTCTTAAGAAATAAAAGGTACACTTCGTATCTTTACTTCTATACAACTCTTCAATGCTGTCCCTTATTTAAAAAGATGGATATACTATTTCATTTTAATTAAGTCACTTTAAAACAATTCAGAAACTTAGTATCATGGATAATTCAGATTTGAAGTAGCCTCAGGACATCTTGAATGCAAACTCTTGCTCAAAGCTGTCAGTTTTGGGTCATACCAGGTTGGTCAGGACTTGGGTCTTGGTCACCTTGAAGGACAGAGACTGTACAAACTCTCTGGGTAACTGGGACTGCTGCTGGACTGTCTGCATGATGAAAAGGTATTCCCTGCATGAAGTCTGACACTATTTTTTTTCAATTTATGTTCATTGTCACTTGTCCACCCACCAAGCAGAGCTGTGTGAAGACTGGCTGCACCTTCTAAATTACCTTTCTGTAGGCACTGGTGGATTCCTATTAGATCTCCCTCAAAGCCATGTTTTTTCCAGGCTGAACAAGCCCAGCTCTCTCAGCCTTCCTTCACAGAGTATAATACTTGGGGTAGGATCAGGGGTGCCTACACCAGCTTTCTAGATGAGGTCTAAAAAGTGTTGATCAAAGGAGGACAACATTTTCATCATCCTACTGGCTCTGCACTTGCTGATGCAGCCCTGGATGCTGTTGGCTGGCTGTGCTGCCAGGGCAACTACTGGCTCACGCTTAGCTTGCTGCCCACCAACACCCGTACACCCTTTCAAACAAAGCTGCTCCCCAAGCAGACAGTCCCCAGCTTGTATCATTGCCTGAGATGCTTACTTCCCAGGTTCAGGATGTGGCACTTTTCCTTGCAGAATTTCAGGACATTTCTGTTGTCTCCAGCATGTCTAGACACATCTGAATGGCAGCTGTCGTGGTTTAAGCCCAGCCAGCAACTTGGAACC
>NW_009928583.1:15662-18143 GCF_000696875.1 Nestor notabilis
TAACAAGTGAAAAGAACACACCCCCTCCCCACCCGCCGACCGATACCCAGCCCGACCCGAGCAGCGATCTGGGCCTTCCGGGTAACTCCCCCCAGTTTCTATACTGGGCATGACGTGCTGTGGTATGGAATAGCCCTTTGGCCAGTTTGGGTCAGGTGTCCTGTCTCTGCTTCCTCCTGGCTTCCCCTCCTCTCTGGCAAAGCATGAGACTGAGAAAGTCCTTGGTCAGAGTAAACATTACTTAGCAACAACTAAAAACGTCGGTGTTATCAGCATTGTTCCCAGACTGAAAGTCAAAAACACAGCACTGCGCTAGCTACTAAGAAGGAGAAAAAATGACTGCTGTAGCTGAACCCAGGACACAGCTCTGACTTCAAGTTTTATTAACTGGTGCCTCCAAAGTGATAGTTAAAAAAATCAATTTGTTCATTTAATATAGGTGAAAAAAAAATCTTATTTTCAAGTTGAGTGGTTGCCCCTTTCTGATTTTCATTCATTGAAAAGTGTTACCTGTTTTCAGAGAAGAACTTTCATGAGAATGTTACTTAAATCTTTTCAGTTGAAGGGGAAAGAGAATTTGCAATATTTATTGTTATTTCTTTTCACTCATCATGTTCTTATGATATGGTTAAATACATTGTCTACATATTTTTAAAGATGAAGGTAAGAGTCTGATGTGCCAGAAATTTGACTGGGGGATTTGTTCCAGGAGAAGGTGTGTTTTCTTCATGCAGTTTTGTTGGGTTTCAACCAATGGTTGTAAAACTCATATACATATCTCCATCTTTCAAATACTAAATGTGGCAAGATTATTTGCTCTTCCTCTCATTGATGTTCTTTACTTACAAAGCTCTCCTTCATAAGATTTAGTTACTACTGCACTGTGTGTTCCCCTATAAACCAGCATCAGTTGTGTGAGTCTGATGGGCTGACACTGTCTTTCATCACATCCTGGATCTGGCATTTTCTGAGTCATGGAAGTGAATTTTGTCTCTGCTTCTTCTATTACTATTCTGAATACTGACAAACTCAATTCGATCTCAGAGCTACTATTTAGAAATACTATTTCCACAAGAAGGAAAGTTGAATAAAAGGATCTGTCACAAAACCATGTTTACATTCTCCAAGCAAATACAAACAAAGGCTACTAACATCTAGGCCGGTGTAGGTGTAGTGTCATACTTTATGACTACACTTCAGAATATGTAGCATACCTGGAAGAATCTGTATTTCCCTGTCTAATTATGTAGCTATCTACACCTAGCAGTAAAAGGCTCTAAGTATGTCAAAGAAGGGTGAGTTTTCAAGAATTATTTGAATTCACTGTAGCTCACAGAAAACGAAGAAAGCAGTTATGATGCTACCTACTTTTTTGCTGATTTGGAGTATGTTCTCTGCTTTATCATATCACAGACATGCTGTCCAAGATTGTACCAGTGTCTTTCTGCATAATGGAGATAATATGTACGTAAAGAAGATATTTTAAAGATGAATATATTCCATTTCTGTACATTTTCTGTACAATTATTCTCATATTCTGCTGTAACCAAAAGCTTATGAGTACATTAGAAAGAGGTTATAATGCAAGTGTTGTTATATTCATGTGTCTAGTATGCTGGAGAATTTGAACTTCTTTGAGGCTTTTTTAAAGGCTTAAAGACAAAATATGTCTTCAAGATACATTTGAATAACTAGAGAGAAGTAAACATCACACATGCCAAATAAGTGTGCATAATTAGAGGCAAAAAAGAAATGTCTTTTCGGTGATACAGATGAATTCCCACTTACTGCTGGCATCACAAAACAACATGACAGGTGTAGTAAGAGTTCTTGAACAGCTGAGCAGTTTTTTTCTTGAATAGACGAATATTTTCATCATTTTTTCACTATGTTATTCATTAATGCTTTTTAACACAAAAAGTTTAGAGGTTAATGAAAAATACCCATCACATTTTTTTTTTTTTTCATTTAACCAATGAGTGTCTTCATTACTCATTCACTTTTAAAGATACACATTATATAGGTTGTCTTGGTGCCTTCATTTTCTTTTAACTTCTTTTTTGCCATCTCTGGGTAGAGGTGCATTTTTATCGGTTTAATAGTTTGCATCTTCTCATGATCAAATACGTAACAGCTACACACTGATAACTGTAATTCTTCACCCAGTTTAGTTTCAGGTACTTTCATTACAGTTTCATCTAAGAAGATTTCTCTTCTCAAGCTCTGGAACTGCTCTGCAATGCGAACTGGTGCATGAGAGTTCTGGGATTCCTGAAGTTGAAGAGAAAATCTTGACTCTGTTCATGTCATGCAAAAAATTTTCCCTTTAGCTTCACTAATGACAGGATTTCACTAAGTGTAAGGAAACCTTTGACTTATTTCCTAAGTCATATAATCTTCTATACTTATCTTGAGTGCATCTATATTTGTTATGGCTTGTTTTTATTCATATATACTTCTATATTTATATATACTTAATTA
>NW_009928584.1:0-4123 GCF_000696875.1 Nestor notabilis
GACTGCTGTAGCTGAACCCAGGACACTATTGGAAAAGGAAGTGTTGTTTCTATGCTGCTCAAACAAATTTTAGTGTCCTGAATTCTGCGGAGTGCATGCTATCTCTTCTGTCCTTTAGGTAATGATTTTAATCTCTGTTGGGCAGTAGGCTGTGTTTAGCTCTTGTTTTCATGGGTTTGCCTTTTGTTCTTTTTCTTGACTGTAAGTCTAGGTAGTTCATAAACATGTGGCAGACACAGAAGAATTTACAAAATACATTGAGCTCTCCAACTGAATTTTTAGGTTGCTGCGGGACATAAAAATCCCACATTACCCGTGCTAGTGAATGAAAGAAAAACAACCCAATCCTCCAAACTTCTTTCCCTGAAAGTCTTATTTGTTGGTATTGTTGTCTTAATGTCTTCTTTCTTGAGAAGGTAGTGGTGCCTTATTACTTGAATTTATTTGAAATAGTTATTCCAGTGTTCAAAAGTTGTGGCATTTCTTATCTACTCAGTGAAGAAGGCACATAACATGTATATGAGTTGGCCAGGAACAGGTTTTCAGAGGAAGAGGAATTGTCATTTATGGTAAATGGATGAGGTAAGAGTTGGATTATTTGCAAAGCGATAAAAGTTAGCACTAGTGGTTCTCGTATAGAATGTATTGTTCACTGTACCTTTTAATTTTAAATTATTCTTTGAAAGAATTACTTTATAATTTTTGGTGGCCATTTAAACTAAAAACAAACAGTAAAACAAGTGAGAGGGGAAGGATCCAATCTGGGGGACTTGACTTAGGCCAAAGCCAATCATCTTTGAGTGATATTGCTTCAAATAGCTTCAGTATTATTTACACTATTGCCTCTAGTAGGGTCTTCAGAGAATTTTTGCTGTTTGAACTAAAAAGCAAGGAATCACTGTTGCTGCCGTGGAGCACCTCTTGTTTGGAAAGAGCACTTCTTTCTGCATTTCTTTCTCATATGGAGAAAGAAGGGTTTGTTCTACATTTTTACCTTGCTGATCTTCCTGTATTGCAAAGCTATGTTTGAAAAAACTCTAACTTCTTTTTGGATTTATTCAGAAATGTGGCACCAGAAAAACACTGCCAAGGATGTACAGAAATGTTTTTAAACCATGTATAGAAAGTAAATTGAAGTCCATTATAATTTTATGTTAATTTAATTTACAGAGGAAAATAAAGTGAAAATTAGGGATTAATGCTATCCAAAGGTCACTTTATTGCATTAAGTGTCGCAAAGATTATTTTACTGATACTGGCACAATGGGGAGGATCATGGATGTACTGGTGTCTGTACTTGTGAAATTCACTTCAGTTGGGTAGTCATGATCCTCATTTATGTTCCATAGGGTACAGTCTTCAGGCTGCAAGTGTCTATTATCAATTATAAATTCTATTATTAGTTAGTTTTATCCAAAGGATTATATTGGTTTTGCATAGTGCTTTTTGTGTGGACGCTTACTAATACGTCTGCACTACTTTTGCTTGCTCTTGATTTTCTTGGTGCTGAAAATCTCCCAAGTCTTTTATTAGCAGGATATTTATATAGAATCATAGAATAGTCTGGGTAGGAAAGGACCTTCAAAGGTCGTGTAGCCCAACCTGTCTGCAATAAGAAGAGATATCTTCAACTAGGTCAGGTTGCTCACAGTCCCATCCAGCCTGACCTTGAATGTTTCCAGGGATTTGCATCTACCACCTCTCTGGGCAACTTGTTTCAGTGTTTCAACACCTTCAGTGTAAGAAGTTCTTCCTAATATCTAGTCTAAATCTATCCTCTTTCAGTCTAAAACCATTACACCTTGTCTTAATGCAACAGGCCCTGCTAAAATGTCTGCCCCATCTTTCTTATTAGCCCTTTTCAGTACTGAAAGGTCTCAATAAGGTCTTCTGGAGCCATCTCCAGGGTGAAAGACCCCAACTCTGTCACCTTTTCCTCACAGCAGAGGTGTTCCAGCCTTCTGATCATTTATGTGGCCTCCTTTGGACCTGCTCCAACAGGTCCATGTCTTTCCTGTACAGAGGACCCCAGAGCTGGATGTAGTACTCAGGTGGGGTCTCACCAGAGTAGAGTAGATGGGGAGAATCACCTCCCTCGACCTGCTGGCTGGATATTAATGATGGTCATAATTAAAATTAGTAAGTGTTTGTGTTTGTGGTTTTGTTTTTTGGTTGGTGTAGTTTTTGTGGGTTTTTTTTTGGTTGGTTGTTTTTTTCCCCTGATGCTGAAACCCAGTGTGACAGTCTTTATCACACAGCAAATGTTTTGCAGCTGAACTGTGAACTGTGCACGGGAAACTGAGGAAGAGTAAAGCCCAATGTTGCTGTGTAACCGAGTTAACATCAGTGGTGTTCTTGTCTTCCTAATCTAAAAAAATAATTCGTTTTCCCACAAAACAAGGAAGGTATAGAGCTTTTTACATGGTTTTTTTTTGTTTGTTTTGATTTCCATTTTTTTACTGGTGTTTTGTTAATGAAGATAAAGAAGTCAGTAATCTGGCCCTAGAATTCATTATTTATATTTGCAAGTCATCAGATCTTGTTTTAGTCTCTGTTTTTTCATAGCTGTGAGCCATTCTGGCATGCCTTTAGGTTTATGACATCCTGCTGTGTAAGGATGTTTCAACTGTGGTTTCTAGATACCTTTTCATAAGGTTTTTTTTTTTTTTCTTTTTTATAGTATGCTAAATTATATCATAAGCTGTTAAGATAGGTTATGCATTTGTTAGTTTAAAAACATTTCTAATTATTTCACTGTGCTAAAATATTACTGCATATATGCTTCAGACATGATTTCTTTGCTAACAGTCTGTTATGTATTCATAGGAGCAACAACACCGATTCATACCATTGGGAATATTATTTAATTTGGCAAATAGAGTATTTTTATTATTCATATGTTGTTTAGAGTAAATGCATGCATGAAAGCAAACAGAGGAATGAATATACTGTATATTTATATTCAGTAAATCTTTTGTTTTACTTCCATTAAAACCCAAATTAATTGGGTACAAACGGAAAATCTGTAGCAGCTTTAAAGTAAAATAAAATTGGTTTTGATTTAGTTCAAGTCAACCATCTCATTTAAAATTAGCCCAGAGGTCTTGTAAAAATGCTAGTAATCTAAACATAATAATGCACATTGCCCAATTGCTTCTGTATATGATATAGGTTCAGTGCTGTAATGCTTTGACAGCCCATTACTGAATGTAATGAACAGCTATTTTTAAACAGAAGAAATTCAAGTTGACAGCTTGGCAATGAAATTCAGCTAGTGGCATAATTTTTGTCATCTTCAGTATAGAGAGTGGATTTCAGTTTAGTTTAAAGAAATTTGTGTCATGGACTTTATGGAGCAAGCATTTTTTTGCTTCAGTTTACTGAATATTTTTTGAAGTGCTTGAACTAAAGCTGCATTTTGTCAAATATTGAAACTTGCACTCCTGTCAGGGTAAAAGATGCTCTGTGAGAAGCCAGTGATTAATAGAAATAGGTTGAAGTCTTAAGGAAGAGAATGTACTGGAATTGAATTTATAATCACAAACTCGCTTTTTTAGCTTTTGGTTTAGTAAGTGAAAACTGTAGCTCTGTAAGCCCTTCAAGAGGGATTTAAGTATGAGTCAATAGGAAACTAAGAGAAGGGACAGAGAAAGTAGCTGTCAAATTGCACGTATTTTGTGGTAGAAATCTATAAATTCAGGCCAGGCTCCCATCTATCATTTTCCTTATCTCAGTTGACTACTGCACTGGGAAGTGAATAAGATTCTGGTTTCTTTCTGTATGTGGGAAGTGTTTGCTCAGGGCTTTCTTCAGGAGCTTGTGGTAACAGGATATGTTGGGTTTGCATGGCAGTGTTTTGGTAGCAGAGAGGGGTGGGGGGGTGGGGGTTACAAGGTGGGGCTTCTGTGAGGAGCTGGTAGAAGCTTCCACAATGTCCAATACCAATGCCAGCTGGCTCCAAGTAGACTCACCACTGGCCAAGGCTGAATCCATGAGCGATATGGTGGTAGCAGCTCTGGGATAACATTTAAGGTGCAGGGGGGAACTGTGCAACAGCAACTGCAGCCAGAGAGAGGAGTGAGAATATGCGAGAGAGGCAGGGCTCAGATCACCAAGAGCAGTG
>NW_009928584.1:4217-36738 GCF_000696875.1 Nestor notabilis
TAGCCACCTGCAGCCCATGGAGGTCCATGGTGGAGCAGGTATCCACCTGCAGTCCATGGGCGACCCTGTGCTGGAACAGGGGGATGTGTGAAGGAGACTGTGACCCTGTGGGAAGCCCATGATGGAGCAGGCTCCTGGCAAGACCCGTGGATCTGTGGAGAGAGGAGCCCGCCCTGGAGCAGGTTTGCTGCAGGAGCTGTGACCCCACGGGGGATCCGTGCTGGAGAAGCCTGTTCCTGAAGGACTCCACTCCAAAGAAGGGACCCACGCTGGAGCAGTTTGTGAAGAACTGCAGCCTGTGGAAGGACCACTTTGGAGAGCTGTGTCCCGTAGCAGGGACCCCATGCTGGACCAGGGGAAGAGTGTGAGGAATGTCATTCCCCGCCCCCCAAGAAGGAAGGAGCAGCAGAGACAGCATGGGATGAGCTGACCACAACCCCCATTCCACATCCCCTTGAGCTACTAGGGGCTAGGAGGTAGAGAATTTGGGAGTAAAATGAAGTCCAGGAGGAAGGGGGGGTGAGGTGTTTTAAGATTTGGTTTAATTTCTCACTATCCTACTCTGATTGATTGGTAATCCATTAAACTCATTTCCCCAAGTCAAGTCTGTTTTGCCCATGATGGTAATTGCTGAGTGATCTCTCCTTGTCCTTGTCTTGACCCACGATCCCTTTTGTTATATTTTCTCTGCTGTCTCCAGTTGAGGAGGGCAGTGATAGAGTGACTTGGTGGGCACCTGGCATCCAGCTAAGGTGAAACTTCCACACAGCACTGAGCCAATGGTGGATGGACTGGGAAAATTTAAGCAGTGATTTTGCAGCTGATCCAGCCCTATATCCCCAGTTCTTGTGCTAAGAAAAGGAGAGGGACTCTTCTGGCCTGGTCTGCCTTCTCTGGACTTCCCTGTGGTATTACAGTAAGATACAAGTTTAAAGCCTGTTTATGACTCTTCTCAGTTGAGGTTAATAAGAAAAATTAAAAAACAACCCACCAAGCAGTATCTCTTGGGACCATTAGCAGGTAAGCCTCACATAGGGCAGGGAGGACATTGCTTTTGCAGGGACTAACTCTCGTGCTCCTGCTATTCCTTTCTGCTGGTTTCCTGGGATCCAGCAGTACTGTGATGTCATTCTTTGCACACCTAGCAACTCTACCAGTCCCCTCATCCTTTCCTACTGGGCTTACTCAAACTCTACTGGACTGAATATCATGGCACTCTTTTGATTAGTTTTATGTTGCCATTCACTTTTTTTTTTCCTCTTCCAGCTTCTTCCTATACCTATTAACCATCTTTAGAGAGCACTGTACAGCTTTCCCTTTTGGAGCTGTATTTCTATTCCATGTTCTGTGAGTACACTGACGTAAAGAATAATTTGCTTCACTGCAGATTTTAGGAAAAAAGATGCGACCCTGGATTCAGTGATTTAATACTTGTGGTATATACATAACTCTGATTCTAACCAGTTCTAAAAATAACCCGATTTTGCTTCCTTTCCGAAATTATTGCAGTAAACAGACATAAGTCTTCCTCTGCTACCTTAAATGAAGTGAATCTTCTAAATAACTTCTTTTTCTGCTGACTTCCATCTCACTCTCAACTGTTAAATCCATTTCTCTGTTCCCAGTAATCTCTGGTCCCAGTTCTTATGCCTTGTTAATACTTTTCTTTCTGCATTCCATGTTACATCCAATCCCTCTGGAATAATCCCTTTCTTAAATCTCTCCTTATTCTGAAACAGTTCTTGCTACGTGCTATGACCCTTGTTTTCCCATCGTTCTATTTTTGTCTGGGGTCTGTATCCGTATTCTGGAGAACACAATGTATTGCATTTTCATGTTTGGGTCTGCTATTTTTCATATTATTTGGTTTTAAGAGGCTTGTTTATAAAATTAGTGTGAATGTGTCTTGTTAGGACGATCTCTCTATCTCTCTGATATACCTGATTCGAGTCCTTTAATGCTTTATGTGGTAGCAAGTTCTCTGATACAAGTGGATAGCTTGCATGAATGCCAAAGTTTCCTTGACCAAATTGGAGCTTGGAAATGCTAGTACTGTTTTAATTCATGGATTATTATGATTACTTTTTATTTTTGTGAATTATCATTCCAAACGTGCCTCCTCCTTTCAGAATGAACGGGGTATATCCAGCCTTTTCTTAGTTTGAAGAGTATGGGGTAAAGCAGTAAGATCAAGATTCAGAGTTCCTAATGATACCAAGATACTGTACAACTCCTTCAATTAAGTTATTTCTGAGAGGTGGTGGTTTGGGTGTTTTTTTTTTCATATGTAATTTTGCCTGCTGATCTTTCACTCTGCTATGGCAAACCTGCAGAAGACTGTTCCTTTGTCGAACTTACTTTCCATGGGAAACCCCTCATGGTATGTTGGAAAAGAATGCTGAGGAATGCTTGGTGAGAAGGGGCCTGTGACACAGCCAGAAAGCTCATTCTGCAGAGCTACTATTTATCAGTTCCCACAGGGTTTGGGAAGAAAGGGCAGACTGTTACAGAGCTATATAATAATTAAGGTGGCATGTGGGGATGATTTAATAGGATTGTCATTTAATTTATCCTTCTGTGAAATGCCCATTAATCACCAGCTAATCTGTTTTCCTTTTTTTTTTTTTTTTTAATAGAAATTTGGTTGGAAATGTTTTGAATTATGTGAAATTCAAGGAAGACCAGATTTTAGTTTCTCATTTATTTGTATGTGAAGATTGGCTGACCCAAAGAAATTATTATGTAGAAATGATGACAAGACAAAACAAATGTGGTAGTTTTCCTTCTTTGACTCTATTTTAAGCACTAGAGCTCATACTCATTTTTCTTTTAAATATTTGGAGGTCACTCTGGCCCCATAAAACAATGAAATCCCCATCTTAGTGCTTGAAAAAAAAGTAAAGGCCATATTTCCGATGTATTTCCCTGTGGTTCTCTGTGGGTTAGGTTTCTACATCATGTGAAGTACTATAGTGTGTACTGATTGGCACCCTTGTTGATAACCTCAGTTGAAAGAGCAAGGATTAAGAACCAAATTGGAACCTCCCTGAAGAAAATATTTAAAAAGAATAGTTAAGTGGAAGGATCTGTTGACTTCCTGCATTTGTGTGAGGTTCTCAGGGAAATGAAATACGTATTCCTCGGTTTTGCATTCAAAGATATGAATATACAGTGTTCAGTGAAGAATGTATAGAACAGACTACCTGGGAATGCAACTACTTTATCTCTGAGAGGTTTGTAAGTGCAGAAGTATTTCAATATATGGTGGAATAGGTGGTTTACTGAACCTTAGTCTTCAAACGGTTCTTTGTTTCATCAGAGTTTAAATGATAGTGTATGGGAGATAGTTCTACATACCTGATTTCACTGGAGAACTGTATGGGTCTGCGTTTTTGTGTGGAGAGTTACAGCTTATTTAGGGTTTAGAGGCCACCTAGTAAACACCTCGCATGCTGTGGCTCCTATGTCCTTAAAGTAAACTACATTAACAGTTTCTTAAAGTTTTGTTCATATGACTTAAAACAAGTATATCTTTCTTTCAAACCCAACAAAGGTTGACCAAGATTGAGGAATGGATGATGGTCAATGAATGAAAGTATTCTGACTATATTTTAGTTCTTCCCTCTCATCTGAGACCTTGATTGAGTGGCCTAGCTCTTCCCCTCCACCCTTCCATGCCAAGCACCAACATGTTCATGGAGTTTCTCTCAGGTGTGAATGGCTGAGTAGTAATTTACTCTGTTGGTGTGTGAAAGGAAGAATCTAAAGCAAAGGACAAGTAAATAAAGAATCAGAAATGAAAGCTCCTACATTAGTTAGGTTGGTTGTATAATATCACCAAAGCTGTCAAATGTGCAAAACCATTTTTGGAATTTATTTCCTCTTTCTTGTGAACTCTTTCTTTCTAAATAGACCCTGTGCTGTTGCTCTTCAAAAACTAATACTCCAGTTATGTCTGCTCTTGTGAAACAGCTTCTCAATCATTCTTTTCAGCATCGACTATAATCATAGCACAAATCCCTATTATGATGGGCACATAACTCACTTTCTGTCTCTCTCTAAAGAGCAAATACCAGCACTGCTTGATAGCTCAACAAATAGTTTTGCTGGAGAAGGACTGCTATCTATTTGCCTTATGCTGTACGTGTACCAGTCTACCACAGAGTAACTTTACTGCTTTCATTTGGCCTTCCTAGTTCTGTAGACCTAGTGCGATTGTTAGTCTGCAAAAGTAAAAGTGTCTGCACTCTGTAAGAAAATTATTAAAAACCCTATGGCTGACTGTAGTTATTTGGAACAGTGTCGTATTCTAAAGCAAATATTATCAGTACAGTGAAGTCCTTATTCACAAGATGTTTTATATGTGTAGTAACACTGAAGTTTTGCCCTAAGGAGCACTTACAGACACGCATTTGGCCAAGTGTAGTTCAGTTCTTTACTGCTTTTCATTTTATTATTACTTCCCCTTCTTTTTTTTTTTTTTTTTAAATTCATGAATATCAACACTCAGAAAACTATTTTTGAAGCAGTTTGTATGTCCTGATATACCATGAACTTCTGAAGAACACTTTTCTTAGTTACCGTGACTTCATGTGTGGATTTTAATTTTACCCTCCCAAAAAGGAGTAAGTCACTACCAGGGTTATGTTTCTTCATGCTTTCATCTCTGCGTAAGTCAGAAATGTTTCTTAAATGTCCTTAAATTGATAAAACCACTAACTTAGAGCTGCTCGTAAACACATCAGGTTTCAAACTTGAAGCACAAAGTAAAATTCTCATTCTACTCTGACTGCCTGAAAGCAGGAGCGAGCACTGACAAATCTCCTGCTTACTTATGGGTCCTGGAAGCTCTCTGAAGTAAAAGGAGAATTGCCCTGTTTAGTTGGAGGCCAATCAGCTTCACAGGTTTGCCTGTGCTACAGGAGCACTGCAGAAAGGAAGATGTCCTGTCCTCAACACAAGTTTTCTCTTAATGTACACACATTTTTAAAGCTTACTGCCATTTCCTCATGTTACCTTTTCTTCCTTGTCACTAACTGAGTTACCAGTGCATCAACTCTCTTTTTAGTAAGAAATGACAACCTATGAACTAGATTTCAGTTGGGCTTTCCAGTAACCCTTCTGTCATTCATTAATATTGATGGAAGGTAGAAGGGGTGGGGTGTTACTCTGAGGAGTGTTTTTTGATAATTTTGGCATCATAACAGATTTTTTTTCAGGCTGATCCTTTTTAAAACTGTGAAATTATGTATGTATTTAGGTGCGTATTACAAGCATGGATGTAAATGCTTTTGATGGAAGTGGAAATATGTTGGACTCTTTGGCCAGTCTGACTGACCATATGTTATGAAATGGTTCACATTACTGTTGCTTGAGCAGATTTTTTCTCTTGAATGCTTTCCCCTCTGTGCAGAAAGAGGGTCTGGTTAATGCCTAATTATAAAAGGTTTAAATCCATGCTCAGAAAAGCACTATGTTTATCTTAATATCTGTAATGGTTCTTTGTACTTTCTTAACTGTAAGTGTATTGGAAAAAGCAAAAATTGACGCAATTATTTATCTACATTTTGTGAAATAACGTGAAGTGAAACTTTAGAACCTGTTTCGTAGTCGTCTTTTATGCTGTTTTGTGAAGGTTGAATATTCATTTATGTTTGTTGCAGTGGTTATGTTTTGTTGCTAAATAGTTCGCCTTGCCCTGAAGTCTGCTGATAGTTTGCTTTGTTTCAAAAGATTTTCTATTAAGATGATTATACAATGCATGCCTTTAAGTTTCAAGTTTCTTTCTGTTAGGATGTGATGATTTCACTGAGTGATTGCAACAGTATTCTTAATCTTAATGCATAGTGTTCAACTAAAGCAAAATACTTAAACCAATATGTTTTGAATGTTATGATGCTAAAGTTTCCCTGAATGGCTTCTGAGCAGAATCCAAACAGCATTTTAAAAAGGTGACACTGAAAAAATAACATCCAAACCAGTAATAGCCTGCTCTCCACCATCCCCAATGTTTAATCAGCAAATCTTTTTAGCCAGTAGTGTCCTGAGTGATTTTTCTTTCCTACGTAAGGCCATTCTGGATATGCTCACTAAGTGGACCTAACAGTACTAGTATATTTTATGTTAGCAAGTCATGATAGAAAAGTGCTTAAAGTTCAGGGGGCATTTGTCTCCTTTCTCACAAATTCATTTAAGTACTAGTCTTGCCATAGCTCTAACTGGGGCAGACAACCATACAAATGACTTGAGATAAAATGAAAATAATGGACTGAGCTGGGTGCCGGGGGTGGTAGTTACACTGCATGCACATCAATAAGCATTGAGTGTTATTCTATGCTAATGTAAGCCTGATGGATCAGCTTTCGCTTTTAGCCTAGAGGACCATTAAGCACTAGAAGCTGGGTCAAACTGATATAGTAAGGCAGACATACCCTAACGGTTGGCAACAGTAGTTAACAAGCAGTAATTTGCTATGTATGAGACTAATGTTTAAAATCTTCATGATCAGAACAAAGATCAGAGAAGGGATAATACATCTTTGTTTAATGTTCTTTGTTAAATTTGATTCATTTTGGAAAATAACCCACTAAGATACAAACATGAATAAAGCATTGATCAGTTCTTTTGGAAACAGTTATTGTATGTTACAGAACATCAAAGCATTGCATACAGTTTTTAAAAATGTAAGGAAATTCCCATGGGATAATATTGTATAATTGCAATACATGATGTATTATTTGGTTTAAAATTAAATATGATTCATTGCTCCTAAATTTTCTTTATAGCCCTAAAAATATTAAAATATAACACAAATTGATTGAGTTAGAAAAATATTCTGAAGGTAAATTGGAAGAAACACCACTATTTATGTAGATCTGATGCTAAAGAGAATTGTCCTTGACATCACAAGATAATGATAATAGTGTTATGTTTATTCTGTTTTGCTTATACCTAGGCATTGTTGAGTCAGATACTGATACTGTTTAAGAAGCTGGCCAGGTTTAGCTGAACATACATCTAAATTTGGAAGGGTTTTTTTTTTTCCATCTGTTCTTTAAAATGTTTTTATCAATGATTTCTTTCAGATTTTATTGCATATGTAGAACTGCTGTGGCTTTTGGCTTTTGATAACCAAAATCACACTGGCAATGCTGATGAATATTAACAAAAATCAATATAATATGTTAAAAAAGGTATATGACTGTTACATTTCAAAGGCATACTGAGAAACTAGCCTATAGTTAGTTTAGGCTTTGATCGTTTTGCCTCACTGGTGTGGCCTTATCCACCCTCAGCTTAGCTTTGTTGAGGCCTATTCACATTTATGCTGTTGGGGCCACGTTTTGTGGTGCATATTGTGTTTAGTCTGCATTCTGCTGGGAAAATTTTTTTCCTCCTTGTTAGTACAGCACAGCTTGGTGAGGAAAGATGAAGTGGTCTGTTATAGTAACACCCTCTGTAAATTTAGGAGACTCCTTTTACTTGTCAGGAACTAGGGAGACCTCTTGTATAAGAGAGATACCGTAATATTGCCTACTCCACTGGGTAACTCAAATGATGGCTAAAGAAATATGTGGGTTGAAGACTGGGGAATCTGTAATGTATCTGAGTAAGAAGACATGGCTTCAGATTATCCAGCCTTCAAATCTTCATGTTATCTGTGTAATACAGAAATAATAGTTGTTTCTATCAGGATGTTGTCCTATCTTGGCTCTAGAAATAAAAATTTCTCTATTTCAGTCATCGATTAGAGTATTCCCAAAGCCTGTAACAGAAGATTTAAGATTTAGGGACATAACCAATGTGTAAGCAAGGCTAATTTGTTTTCTTTTCCACATACTTGAGAACAACTTACACTGGGTTTTTTTGAAGCCAACAAAGGAAAAAAGTTAGCTGTAAGCATATCCTGCTTAAAATGTCCTTTGGACGGTTAGCCTTTCTTTTAGCAATTTTTTTTTCTTTCTAGTTTTTACACATCATTATTGAATTTAACAGCTTTTTTTTTCTGTCATGATGCTTTCGTGTGTGTGAATTATTTTTGGTTGTGTCATAAACTTGTTTGAAATTCAGCACATATTGAAAAGAAAAACCTCAACCAGCAATATTTCTTTTGCTCCAGGCAAAATTTGTGTTTGGACCTTTTTTCCTTCAGTGCCTGGCTAGCCTTGATGTTTTATGTAGAGGCATTGTTAGAAGTTGGTTTGGTGTAGCGCAATCTTATTGATTGAAATATGTTTACTTTCCTGATAATGAAAGTAGGGATTTGTCATTTAACTTCCAGTTAATTAGAAAAATATTTGTAAAAATTGAAAGTTATAAAACATACTTCAATTCACAGAATAGAGAACATAAAAGGGTAATTGGGGTGGTTTTTTTTCTCTTTTGGGGCATTAAAAGAAAAATGCTATATTGAGATAGATGCCTGTTAATTGCTGCCCTCTTCTTGTAGCAGGGGTGGTACTCTTGTACTATGTGTAAAAAGGTGAGATTAAGTCATCACAGAATGGGAGTAAAATTCCAGCAATTAGCAATGTTGACAAAATTTTAAGAGGAAAAAAAAAAAGAAATCAGACCCAAAACTTAGGATTTCTTATTATTTCTGGGGTACTAAGAAAAGGGAAAAAATAGTAAATGCTGAAGAATTGGACAGCGTGTCTGTGGTACTGCAGAATCTACAGATTTTTTTTGTAGATGACCTATTGTCAATAGAAAAATTTCAGTAATTCTTAGGTAAAAGATGAGAATGAAAAAAATATGCATAAAGGATTGGTCTGTATCACAGCTATAGGCCTTTTTGCATTTTCTGAAGCAAAACAGCAGCAAGCAACAGTTTCAGAAAATGTTTCATCCCCATTTAACCAAAAGCAAGACCAGACCTCAGTATTTCCTGTTCAAATTAGCGGCAGAAGAGAGCATTAATCTTGAGTAGATTTCTGTGAGAGTTTAGTGAAAGGAGAAAGTGTAGATTATTTGCTTTGTCCATTTCTAACTAAAGCAGCTTGGTGATACATTGTGTTAATCTTTGAAGAAGCCTACACCAAAAAGAGAGAAGACCATTTTGGACTGTTTAGTATCTCAGGAAAATTGTCAGCAGAAACTTCAAATGATCCTTTATCCACTCAGGCTGCGCTTATTGCTTCTTCACTTCATCCCTGGTGAATTGGCTTTTTGGCTTGACTTTCCAGCTTAAGTTAGCTACCTTGACTGTAGTTAGTGAAATCAGTATACTAAGCACAGGACCATCCATTCAAGATGGTGCAAATTTAGATGAACCTGAACTTACTATCCAAAATGTCAGATACAGTTCCCTATATCCTCTGCTGTCTTAAGTAACCACCAAGACTGCAGCTATGTTGTAGGATTGATAGGCTTTAAGGGTGACAACTGCCATCACAAGAACCAGACGGACTGGAAACCCATTGTCTCCTCATTTGGTTAGGTCCCAAACATATAGTGGAACTATTTTAAAATTAAGAAAGGAATTATTCTGAACAAAGGTGCTAAGTTATATTAGCATTTTATTCCTGAGTAAAGAACCAACTTAAAAAGAAATTAAATCAGATCCTTTGTGGAATAGGACTATGCTATGAAGAAAGAGAGATGCATTCTTTCTAAGGGGGAGATGATACCAGGTGAGGTAAAACTGCAGATGATAGCAGTTCTTATAAACTTGAGCAGGGGACAACTTGCCTAGGAAAAAGTCTCAGATGCTACAGGTGACAAAGCTTATTAAGATTATATGTAGTGATGGGGAATTCCAGGCATATACCTAACTTGTCATTCCAATATAAATTGGTGACTGAGTGAATTGACTCTGGGTCAGAACTCTCATTCATTATCATGACCTGTTGTCTTGGTGATTGGCTGGGAACAGACTCCAAGGCGACTAAGACTTTTAGGAGTGACATAGAACTTTGGAAACTACATCCTGAATTGCCCACAAAAAGCAAAAGAAAGTGTGAATGCTTTGGATATTGCAGTGGAAGAAAAGAGGTTAGAGAAAAGGAAGAGCTTGTGTTAAGGTGTTAGGTTTTTTTATGTTGACCTGCAGTATTAACAGATTTTGAAATTGTGCAAGGAAATGCAGATTAATTCCCTCCATTTACTCTGATATTTAGGAACTTCCTAATAATTTGGTTTTAACAAAAATGAGTGGCTTTGGGATGAGTGAAAGTTTTCATCTTGGACTTTTCTTCTTACAGGAAATCAGTTAAAAGGCAGGCTTTTTCCACTTTTAGTTTGTTTGAATTAACGGAAGAGTTAGAAAAAAAAGGAGGGGGGGCAAAATAATTTAGATCACCTGTAATATATGTAGAAGTAATAAAAGTGTATATTATGAACTGTGATGGGGAAACAAGTATTAATTGAAACTAGTGAATTGTTACATAGAAACATTACATCATAAATTCAGAACTTTTTTATTTAACAAGAATTTGGAATAGTTCAGTAAAAATTGGGAAACTAGTTGCTATTTCTCTTCGAGAGAGAGTTTCAGAAGGGGAGGACAAGATACATGAATTGTGGCATGTAATTGATGTTTAAAATGGGATTTTAAAATAGTTTACAGTTCATTATATTTTATGAACAGCTGTCTTCATAAGACATTTAAAATGTTATTTCTTTTTCAGTAATTTTCTGAAGCTCAAGAATTTTGAAAATCGAAATGGTATACATCATGATCAATGTGGTTCTCACACAGCTATTTATATTCTAAAATCAGTTGAAGGGACCTGCAACATGTGAATACTATGTTAACAATGTGTATTTTCAACCCATTTATTCATTTAATAATTTTGTGCAGTATGTTAATAGATGTAGTTTACTTTTAATGTGCTTTGTGTAATGTCCTTATGTTAAGTAAATGGAGAGATTATAGGAAATAATTGACTTTGCGTATTGTATTTTTTTTTGTTGTTTTGTCCCTTTGAAGATACAGGGCTTCGTAATCACATCAAACTATTAGTGATGACCTGTTCTTGTAAAGTAAGTCAAGTAATCATATCCACATTATTTAATTACAGGATTTCAATAGAAAAGTAAGAGACTATGCTGGATACAGGCGATGTGTAACAAGAAGGGAAATAAAATAGCTTTTTGTTTCTTGAAGACTGGATTCCTATCAAATTCAATTGGAAACAAATGAATGGTTTAACCAATCAGTATGGCAGGATTTTGGGACGTACGCAGAACTGCTAGATAATCTTGCAGAAAAATTTAACAGAATTGTTAAGTTTGATTTGAAGAGGTCCAGGTTTGGTCTGCCTGGACTATAAATGCAAGAGAGGAAACATTCTGAGAGTGAGACATTGTTCAGACAGTGCTGAAGATAATTATTCATTCATACCTATGAAATATGGTAATTCGTCTACGGGCATAGAAATTGTATTATAGGTTATAATGTTCATGACATATCCAGTTACTGAATGCTTAAGCACGAGGTCCCCCATGCCACATTTGAGCTATGTATGATCAGTAATATGCAAGCTACTTTAAATACAGTGTTATCTACATAGTCCTACACTTTTCCTTGTACAGCAGCAATGAGTACAATAATATAATTACTTACCTACTTACTCAACTAGCAGAAGTTGCAGGCAGATGGTCAACAGCAAGCTGGAGATGATTATACAGTAAACCCACTGATCTCTATAGGAAACATTCCAGGGAAAACATATAGGGCAGGTATGAAGAAGATTTAGATGATCAAAACAACTAGAGAATGAAAAAACGGCTGAATGTGGTTTGGTGACTTAATACAGAGTTATCAGAAGTGGGAACACTTCCTATATAGTTAAGTATAACCATCTGTTTTTTAAAAGGAAAGAAATTTCCTAGTCCACATATGATTCTAAAAAGGTGTTTCGAATCAGTAGGAATACCTGTTTTTAAGGCTTGTGAGATTGTTCTTACAAAACACTTGGTTTTGATTGAGTAATATCTGGAATGGGTTTTTGGTCTCCAAAATTAGAGAGACATCAAGATGACAGGTCCAAACCATGAGTTACTACAGTAATGTAATATTTTAAAGCAATCTCTGTTCCTAAAACACAGGCGAATAGGAGCTGTTGTAAGATTACAGGTATTACTCACAGAAAAGCCTTGATTTATTTGCTAGATTTCTCTGCTCTGCCTAAATAGATAGCAGGTTGGGAAACAGATTTCCTTTCCTTTGAAAATTAAATTTAAAACCAGAGTTTTCAATTTGTTTATTCTCCAGCCTGGAAGGGAATTAATCTAATAATGATAATTAAAACAAAATACCTGTGGGAGAGAGGAAAGAACCTTAGGCTGTGGTGTTCCAGCCTTTCTCTTTCTTTAAAAAAAAATAAATTATTTGATCAAATGAGTCACTTTGTTTGTGTTTTGGGGGTGGGGTGGGTGTATTTTATGTAAGCTGGAGAGGCCAGGGAGTGGTTCCATGATGTTAGCCTAGTGGAGAAGTGTAGTATCTCCTTCTTCAGCAGTAGGTAGCATGTGTATCAGCCTCATCTGGTGCTTGGTCTAACTGCCCATTGCTCTCCTGCCCCTTTTGCTGGCCATGTGCTGCTGTCCTGTCTTGTGTGGGGTAAAACAGCTATGTGTTGTGGAGAAAAGTACATTAATCTAAAGGAAAAATACTATTTTATTTTATTTTATTTTTGGTGGATTAGCCTTTCATTGGTCTTGCTGTGCAACCCAGTACCACCAAAACCAGTACAGAACTGGCAGTAGGAATATATGGTTGGGACCAGGAATGTGAAGGGTAAGAAGAGAAGGGAGGCCTCTTCTTTGGGCACTGAACTACCATTAAACTGGATTACATCACATAAAATTTCATCTTAAAATAGTTTATATCCCTGAAAGTTGAATGCCTGCTTAAGACAGCAGACCCAGGTTCATATTTGCTCTGATTCAGGTAGAGAAAAGTCTCAAAGCTTGTGAGATTCAGCAGTACAGTTAAGGTAATCTAACATCTAACTGTGCCTGAAGGGAGCTTCTGCACTCCTTTCTACAAACTCCCATCCTGGCTGCATTTCCACCACTTTCCCAGCCACCAGCCTGGTCGCTGTTCTGACTCCACATCAGACTATACTGGGGCAGAATGGGGATGGGGACTGTTAATTTTTTTGTAGCTCCAGTGTTCTAAACCTAGTCAGAGCAGAGTCAGTGATGGCATGCCTTGGGCTTTTGTTTTCTTTCAAAAGGGTGGAAAAAAGTGTCAGCCTATGAAGTGAACTGAACTGTGCTTTATGGCACTAGAGCAGTCATTTTTTATTAAAAAGCAAAACTGGAAAACAAGATAGAAGAATAGCTTTCCCTCACCACTGGAAGAAAGGCTGAGTGCTTCTAATACTGCTCCTAGATGTTCAGGCAGTGGTGAATGACCAAATGTATACTCATGTCTGCTTCTTTACAGTATTTAATTTTCCTTGTATCTCTAGTCTCATTAAGACGTGGAGGGGATATGTAGAGAACAAAATGTGCTATTGTTTGTGCCCAGTCAAAGAGGTACTGGTGTCTTAGGAATGTCTCTCAGATATTTTCTCATGTTTTTCTCCTGCTTTTGTTATTTCTTTTGGGTACTGCGTGTTCTGAATAATATTTATTCCTATATCAGACATCAGTAGATATATCAATGTTTTGTAAAACTCTAATGATATCCCTGTTTTAAGACCTTGATCTTATATTCTTTTTAATGTGCTCTAATCAAACTCATAGCAGAGTGGTATATGGTATTCAGTGTCTGCTTAGCTTTAATCTCCCCATTAATGCTATTCCTTTGGAGAGCTGTGCCCAGTATTTTATTTATTTTGATAATATGTGATACTTGACAGAGTGAATCTCTGTTATGAGAGTCTCTTTGCTGTAATGTCACTTCACCTAGGCTTCTAAATACATTAAGTCTAGTTTAAATTTGCCCTTTTGCTCTGGCCTCATTTTGTTACCCATGCCAGTCTCCCAGACAGTAAAGAATAATGCCTTTATGCGTTCAGATAGAATTATGATCCCTAGGATTAAATGTAGAGGAGCTGGAGAGAGAAGTGTGACTTTTTTGTAAAATAAGATATTTCTATTCTTTCTGCTTAAAGAGAAAACTTACTTTTGTATTCTTGATCAGTCGACAAAGCTACACTGACTTTCTTGTTATTTAATGAAGTCAGATACATTGATTTGAGAAATCTAAACAACAAATGTTAGTGCTTTTCCATGGCTATGTATGTGCATACGTTTGCGTGCGTGTTACTAAGTCAAATATTACTTGTGACTTGCAAGTTGAATGTATTTTAATGTTTTTCATCTTCTTTGAAAGGTTATTCTGATGCAACACTGATGTGTCTGATGGAAGCATTGCCTAAATAGAACCAATCTTACCCTACTTAAAAATTTCTCAGTTTTATTTCAACTTATGCTTTAGAAGGAAATTTGTTTGGCTTGGAGCCTGCTAATACACCACATTGTGTTAACAACAGGGGAATTTTTGTTTTTCTGCAAAATTGCATTTATTGAAGTGAATTAAGAGTTCAGGCGCTGCAATTTCCTCTCCCAAATCACCTTGCTACTACTTAGCCTACAGGCAGAAGTTGAAGTTTGTTGTACGGAACATGGAAATGCTTTTAAAGTAACGACTTTGAGGTAAAACACCAGCAAAAGTGGGGACACCTGCTGTTAATAAAAGTGCCTGCACATTCTGCAGACTTACATTCCCGGTAGAGGGAACCGCTGAGTAAAATCCTGAGCACTCTTGTGGAGATCCCATAGATGGCAGCAGTCACTGCAATTTAGGAGGGTAACAATGGAGTGATTTATAGGTACCAGAATAAAGATGTCACAGCTCAGCTAATGGGGTCTTTCTACGGAAAAGTGCTGCTCTTTGAAATGCGCAAAGTGAGAAGCATGCCACTTAATTATTTTAGTTTGCTTTTAAGGTTTGACTAGCTCTTTGTCTATAAGTCATATTTTTTAATGTTATTCCCAGACAGGTTTTAAGGGAGCCAGAATTTAATAGTGCCATGCTATGAAATACAGTTCTTTGAACAGCCAGAGGGAACGACCTGATGGGAATTTTAAAAAAAGAACAAACTCTTGTTAATTCCAATGCTGGGATTACAAATTCTGTGTTACTGTGTAAGCTTTTGCCTTATAATCAGGAGATTTAATGGCACAAGGTAAACAATATTGCTTTTAATTTTGAGAAGCCTGGCTGAAACCAGGTTGTTGTTTCTAAACTGAATACATATTTGGTTCAATCTTTGATAATACAGTTGCTATACTTCAAATTCTCTGCATGAAGAAGCCTCAGAACTGAGGTAGCATAGTCACTGAATCATTTTTGCTCCCTAGAGGGAAGAAGAGAAGCTTGCTGTTTGAACTTCATAAATAGAAGAGCTTAGTTAAATTACTCCAAATGAATTAGTATGTGCTGCTTGTAAATATACTGTATTGTATATACCACTGGGCAAGTAGCTATCTTGTTTTCATTTTTAACCTAAACCTTCACCTTTTATAAGTGACAAGTGAATTGAGTTTGGTCTTTTTTCTTCAGAAGTACCGTCACAGCACAAGGAATATTATGCCCTGCTGCTGAAAAATTAGTTGCTTGGGTTTTTTTTCTTTATGTTTTTACCAGGCTAAGTATTTTACCCATAAATTTTTTCAAATTGTGCTGAAAATCGTTGAAGTTCATCTCTTGTTTTAAGAAAAGAGTACAATCACCTCATTCATTGTATAGGTTCAAATAAAGTGGTAAGAAGTGGGCTTTCAAATATGACAATAAAACAATAAATAGTGTTTATGCCTTTATCAGCGCAGATCTCTTTTCTGGGTGAATGCATTATTGTATCCTCCTACGTATATAAATACATTCTGCTTAGGTGGAACATTTGCCTAGCTAGCAGTTTTCACTGTTAAAGCCTTCACTTGTTCTCCGGGACATACTTTCATGTAGGTGCTATATAATGTTGGAAACTGCTCCATATTAGTGGTTTGTGCAGTGTCACCAGAAGATAAAATTTCAAACAGAGATATCATTAAATCCCTTTTACAGGTAAGAAAGTAAAAATAAATCTTTCTTGTTCTATGTTTAACAGTCTTACTGTGCTTAAGCAATTAATTCTATTACATTGTAAAATGTAACTGCAATTGGGGTTTTGGTTCAGTGTGTTTGATAGCCCGACATTAAGTCTGTAGAAATTAATTTGCTTCTTCAGTAAGAAAGTGGGGTTTTTAAATAGGGAAGTAATGCATATTACCATATGCACTGAGACTCTCAGCTGGTGTGTTTCTAAATCACAAGTGAGACAATAAATTATTTCATATTGCTTTTGAAATTCAACTGTTTTCAGTGAATTGTCTAAATAGAATCATTCATCAATCAGGGGCAGAATTAATACATAGCTTTGAAATAGTCTGGAACCTCTGAAAAATGTTTTACAGAAGGAGACAGCACCGAAGCAATTTTTTTAGTCAAATCTTGTTTGACATATTTGTGGCAGTAGCTTTGTTTGTCAGACTTCTATGGGCCTGCTGCATGAACCAGGTGAGCCAGATCAGGTCCTCTCCATGGGTTTTGTCTTCTTACAAACCCTAGCTATGCATATATAGCATTCCTCTCTTACTGAGAGACAAAAGAAAAATATATTTTAAAATGTTCGAAGTGGTGAATAAAACTTTCCAAGTGCTCAAAACATTAATTAACTGCTGCACAGCTTTTCTACCATGTTGACAGTGACTATAACTGACAATATTTTAGTTATTCTCATTGATCATTTTCTTAATTCTTCTTCTTCATGTTGTCAATTGTTCTTTGTTAAATATTATGCAGTAATTACCCCAGTAAGCAGCATTACATTAATAACAAATTGATCCAGAATTTTCCACAAAATTTTGTTTTATTTTTCTTTTAATTCTTCAGTGTAAACATGACAGGAAACAAAATAGTTGTTCCTGTGTGCTTTGTTCTTCATGTGAATGTCAATCACTTGCTTCTCTGCACCTAGGAGAGTTTTAGTTTTGAGAACTATAAGCATATGACTTGAATTCTGTAGAATTTTAAAAACATTTCTGAGAGGTGATGAACACTCAGCTTACGTCAGTGTAAGCAAGCAATTTGGCAAGTGGAAGCAGATCATTACATCAAAGCAGCTGGTGCTAAGGCTCATATGTTTGCACTGTAGCAGTTTAGGGATTTTACCTCAGACTAGTTTTAGTTTGGACCGTTGGATGAAATACCCTCACCATAGGAGTGACTTGAAGTTGTTCAAGCTACCATTCATTGGTTTGGACCCCTATGTCCTTATTTGATGCAGACCTGGAGTGGAGCTTCTGAGTCTCCTCTGGAAAGAGTCCAAGTTGACACACCAAAACTCCGTAAAGGTGGCATGATTGTGCTGAGGACAGCTGGGAGGTTCAGTTCACTTAAACCAGAGTGTGTATGTAGGTGCAGCCTCAGAATTCCCAGTGCACACAGAGTGCTCTGGAGGACTGAAAAGCTTGGTAATTTGGAAAGGATTGGACAGAAAGAATTGTTACCTCTGCAAATTGATCATGGAAATCAAAACACTTTTTGGGGAAAAAGCCCAAGAGATTAACATTACTTTTGAATTTAACCTGTAAATTCTGATGTTCAGAGTGCTGTTGCAGGGATGTTACTTAAGTAGGTTTAAGCACTATGATTGCATTTGATACATTTTTGATGTATAAATCCAAGAATGTGTAAAGTACTATTTGGATATCACTGTAAGTTAATTTAGCAACTTTTCACTGCTTCTGTTGTGGTTTTGTAAGGCCCCTTCCTCCCCCGCCCCTTTTTTTTCTACCCTCAACACCTTTAATGCGTTTCATGCATCCCTCATTGTTGCAATTGACTCTGTCTTCATGCACTAAGGGTGCTTTTATTGCAAGAGAGCTGATGTAAGTTGCCGTCTTGCGTAGAATGCTGGTGGAAATAGAAAGCTGGACAAGGTCATCAGCAAAGGGGTATGAGTATAGTTTCTTTGGACTGTGTTCCAGTAAGCATATCTTGTTACCAAGAGTAAGGCAGTTGTCTAGAGTTGGTGCTTCCACTATGAAAAAGTAAATATCCTTCCTGTCCTTGTACAGCTTCTTCTACATTGTCACCCAGAGGGTATGTCTCTTGAATGACTTTTTCTTTCAGTTCTGCCTATAAGAAATTAGCTTAATGGGACTAAGGAATAAAAATGCAATGTTTATTTGCTGAATAATTTGGGTTTATGTGTCTCTTCCTCTAACTTTATAGTTAATGCCATAAACCCAGTACTGCCTGTAACGCAGACCCCACGTCTTCATGTTTGTTTGGACAATGGCCATTATAAGAAGGTAACAACCCCTGTACGATATCAGATCAAAGGTCTGAAATGGTCTCCTTTTCTCAGGAGGTTATTGGTAATTCTCCAGGAAGGAGAAAAGGTACAGAGTGCTGTTTCTCCGAGGCGTTCCCTGGCTTGTGTGAATCTGTGATTTAGGAACTTTTCAGTTAAAGGTGGTGCCTATGTTATTTGGTTTAGTAGTTTTAATTACAGAATCATAGAATCAACTATGTTGGAAAAGACCTGTAAGATTATCAAGTCCAATCATTATGCCAGGACTGCTGAGTCCACCACTAAACTGTATCACTAAGGGCCTCGTATACACAGTTTTTGAACACTTCCAGGGATGGCAATTTTACCACTTCCCTGGGAAGCCTGTTCCAGTGGCTAAATCCCCTTTTGGTGAAGAAATTTTTCCTAATATCCAGTCTAAGCCTCCCATGCCAGCTTGAGGCCATGCCTCAATCATGTGTTGTCCATAAATTGTCTAAATACTTGATTTATTTGCACATCAAGTGGTAGGGCATTCCTCATCTAACTCATACTATGAATTATGTACAAGAGGAGTTTCCCAGGTTTGTTTTACATTGCTACTATTTAAATATGTTCCTGAATATTGACTAATAGTAAAATCAAATTAAAGTCCCTACAAAAATACCACTCTTGTGTGCACCTTACTCAGATGAGGAATTCTTTCAATCGTGTTTATTTCTCCCTGTGCTGAGGCAGTGTGTATGACCACAGAAAGAAACATTAGTTTTCCCAAGAGTGTTACGTTTCTTCAGTCCTGTAAATTGCAATTACTGGGACATGGCAGCAGCATCCATCCCCCAGAATTTGGTGCTTATTGTGTTCTCTTCGTACCACAGACAGATCCCAGGATGGCTGGGATCTGCCTTTCAGAATTCCAGTAAGTGCTGCACTACTTTTACTCCTGCTTTTTCTTCTTCCTCCTGCAACATAGCAGGTTCCGATAGGAATGTTTTGTAGGGCTCATCCTAAATTGAGATTGGTTAAAGTAGTGGCTAATTATGAGGGATTGTCTGAAAATAAATATAAGGGTGTTTATGCTGTGTATGTATTAAGTTTGGAACCTAGACATAAGATGTAGATCTATTTCTTGTTTTGTAAAAAATATTCTATTTTGCAGCCTAATAATAAATTGTTATGCTTACTGCTGAAGATTTTGCCCTTTATTTTAAGATGTTCCTGTTGGGTTTAGATTTTTACTTTTTTTTTTCCTAATTTTTTTCATATTTTTTCAAATATAAGTTGCCCAAGCAAACCTGTGTGTCACTGATTGCTTTATGTACATCAGCTCTATTTTTTTTTTTTCATTTGCAGACACAGTGGAAATGCTTTAACACCTCTGGTTCAGATCCCATTCCTTTTTTCTTAGAATTTGCATTGCCCTTTGGACCTTTCCTTTCAGTAGTGTGCATTACTTGTGTTCAAGCAGAGACAGTATTTGAAAATTTACTTCATAATATATTATTGTTATTAAAAAATAACATTCTATTTGTTCTTTTGAGCACTGTTTTGTGTTAAATAGGTATTTTTACCAAGCTATATACAGGAAGAAAGTTCTTCCTGAAAACAGCATTGTTAGTATAATTACTATGTATGTCTCAGCACAACTTGTTTTAACAGGGATAATGTTGAATATGTCTAAATTAGTATGTATGTGCCAACATGAGGGTTTTGTTGTTGGATTCTTTTGGGATTTTTTCAATGTTTTCCATAGCTCAATCTGACCTAAACCACTCTGCTGCTTGCAAATATGTGATGCTTCTTCTGTTTTCCATAGAATGAACAAATGTACCGCAATACTAAAAATTTTTATACAACTTGGGGAGTTGGCTGCATTATGTCTATAAACAGATGATTTATAGACATAGGACATAGATTTATAGGAGACAATTATTATAATTATCTCCTGTATTCTTTTTCTAGAATTATCTCGGTATAGTTTGAAATCTTAAGTTCTTAATATGATTTTTGTCTGTTATGCTATTGCTAGTAATTTTCTTCATTGCTTTCTGTGTTTAACTTAATATTTAAATTGATCTTTTTAACTTTATGCATCTTTAAAAATCAAGATAGGTCTACATTTTTTCTTTTGCACATTCTTGCTATATTACTTAAAGAGCTGTAATAGACTGAGGAGAAGTGCTTTTCTCTTAAAATCTGCTATGATACAACTTTATCATGTTTATCATGGCACTTCATGTATGAATGTTTAATGGTGATAATAGTGTTCTAACTTGCTACCTTCCAGTTTTCCTGAATAGGGTTAGGTTTAGCAGTGGACACAGTTATCAGTCATGTTCTCTTTAAGACTGTGCAATGAGAGTGCTCTGAGCATATCACAGGAGGTAGGAGCATAAGCTGTAGTAACTAGTATTAAGTAAAAACTAAGGCCCCATTAATACAGGCCCAGGGAATTAAGTTTCTAATCAGGTACTTTAAATACCAGGAGAACATAAATGAATATAGAACCTGCCTATTGCCACTGACAACAAATACCATTTTCTTAAACTTCAGTAAAGCCTTGACCAGGTAAATATTGCACAACATTTTTTTATTAATTTATTATATTTTATTGCTGTATCAAACTTTATTTTTCATATTGAATATCTTTTATTTGTTGTGTCCATACTAGATAATGGAAAATTCCTGAAAGATGAAGAATGATGTGCAGTAGATTAGTCATCTATCTCCCTTCTCTTTCATTTGGTGGTTCCTCTATGACTATACCAATCCACGTGCTATAATGAGTCATCTTCTGAATCTGATTTCCACTAAATATTTATCCATTTTTTCGTTAGACCATGCGAATAATTTTCTGGTTTAGAAACCTGTCTTTTGTAACTAGAGCAACTGGCAACAATTGAAAAAATTAGTAATTCCATTTCATCATTGAAAGCAGAAGGATGAGTCTTAAATGGGCATTAGATACGAAAAATGTTATCCGAGCATTAGTTATAGCATTATCAATATTAAGATGTTAAAACTGTATTGAATTGGGTTGATCTGGGTTAGTTGTTACCCTGAAGTAGACACTAGTTTTTAAATTAATGAAACCTCTATATTAGGTATAAACCATTTTATTCTGTAATAAGTATAAAATTCAACCATATGGCATAGGAAATCAAGTGACTCCGGGGCTAGTAGTTGTATTTAAAGTAGACGTAAATAAACTGCTGTGTGACTTGACAGAAGTAAAATTACTGTTTGCAAAATCAAGAATATTTGCTGCTTTGTCTCATGTACTTGTCTTCTCAGGAAGAGCTTGTAAGTCTGAAGTCTCTCCAAGTAATTGATCTGCTTCATAACACACAAACCTAAAAGGGATGCTTTACCAATATTTGCACTTCTCTAGGCAGAGTCTTTGGTTCTGGTAATGACTGAGTCTCTGTAGGTTGCTTTCTCCTGACTCCAAACATTTTCCGGTGGGGAAATAAACAGCGATGATAGGTCTTACAAGTGAAGCGTTGGCTTTGGACTCTGAAGACTGGAGTTTAATTCTGGGCTCTGCTGTTGGATGCTTTTGTAACTTTAAGTCACTTGGAGGCAGATCCAGAGGTCAATGAGGTTAGTAGTAGGACTTCTGTTTGTGTTGGACTGGGTTTATATGACTACTTCACTCTTTTTGTTTTGCTCGATTTTCTAATATCTTTGAAAATCATATTCCTTTCTTTCTCCCCTCTCATTTTTTTACATTAAACTGTGAACTCTGCTGTAGGGACAGTTTCTGCTATATGCTTTTATAATTTAAACCATAAGAACGTGTAGATGTGGCCTCTGCTTTTGCAATAAATGATAGTGCAATTAAGGATGGTGCTCTAGCTTGAGACATTTCATACCATTTCCAAAAACTGGAGGATCTACACTGGGACATCTTAACTTTGAGTCTGTTATAGATCTCTGGGTGCGAGCAATAGTGGTTACAGAACTGCTCTGTTGCCTATTTTAGGATGTAAATTGGTTTGGAAAAGTGACTGTCTACTTTCCTTCCCTCCAGCCTGAGGTGAAGTGGCTTGCTTATTGAATACTCTTATCCCTCAAAAGCCATGTACACAAGAGTGTACTTGTGATCTCTGCCTGAACTGGAATAGTGATCTACATACTGTTAAAGGGTATTTAGAGTAAATTCTCTCTGGGGTTAATAACCCTTCAACTATTCACTCTGTAGTCTAATCTTTTTCAGAACTGCCTTGTAAAAAATGCAGAACCAAAATAGCTTGTTAAACTTGTACTCCAAGGAAATTATCGTGTACTATATATGAGGATAAAGCATAATATTTGTATTTTTTTTCAACTCTAGTTTTCTATCCTCAATAGTATTTTTAAAGTACAGTGGTAGCTACTCATGCATTTTAAGCATAAGGGAAATGCTCACAGTTTTTGTTTGCTTTGCCTGTACCAAATGGAATACTGTGCTGTGAATATTTTTTTATAGCTTGGGGTGTTGTAGTAGCTTGCACTGGTTTGGTTTTATGGTATTAACTTTTTAGCTTTTCTTAAATCATAAGGCATTATTGTTGCTTTGTATTCTCTGTTTTGACATTTTGTTTGCTTATGAAGCAAAATGCTTGATCAAACACTCATTTCTGGAGGATGGACTCATGCTTTCTTTATTGATAGTTATTCGGACTCTCCTCTATACATAGAAGTGTTAATTTGAAATTAGCTTTATACAGACACTCAGCCTTCTGAGTACTTTCTAAAATTATATTCATTTATTTCACAGTATTTTTGTGGGCAAAGTGGTGCTCTTCTTTCTTTTAAAACTTTGAAACTTAGACAGAGAGAAATTAAAACCCAAAGTTCCTTGTAATACTGTCCTATTTCTAAGATGTTTTGTTCTGGTCTAACAGAACGTTTCATAGCCATTCTTGTTAATTTTTCATTCCAGTTTGCCTTACTGTAGTTCACATGATGTGTATTTTCCTAATCCTATATTGTTTTATTGTTAGTTTAACTAATCTGTGCCTATAATAAAGGTCATATATACACCTATATTATTGCCTAGCACAGGCCACATCTTGAGTTCTACTTAACTATGTATAGAGATATAATGCATTGAGAAATTTTCAGCATCTGACACATATAATTTCTCTAAAGACATTGCAAAACAGATTGTGGTTTTAGGCTTTCAGAGGAGTTGTGTGTAAATGATTTGTGATGCAAATATAGATGGTGAAAATTCATGTACGCAAAATACAGTAGAAGTACCTATACCCAGAAGTATTCAAGCCCAGGATGGATAGGGCTTTGAGCAACCTGGTCTATTGGAAGGAGACCTCCTCCCATGGCAAGGAGGGGGGGGCAGAACTAGATGATCTTTAAGGTCCTTTCCAACCCAAAACTGTGGGTTTGATATAGTATGATATGGTACAATTTACAATTACTAAGAATCTCTTCCTTAGGAGGGACTCAGAAAAGGCTGGCATATGCTGGATGATGGCTCAGCAAAGTTCCAGTGGGTGCTGTCATTGTGTTGTTGGTGATCCAGTAAATATCGTTTTTGTTTCTGAATGCAGTAACTGTGAATGATTTAATAACTGTAAACATATGTTTCTGGAGCCTATATAAGCATCTTTTTCCTGGTTGTTAGGCAAATATGAGATGGAAAGCAGTGGTGATTGGTGGAAAACTTAGTTACAGCTGAAGGTGCCTATCTATTAACAGTTATTACACTAAGTGAGTTTCATTGTGACAGAATTCTCTGGGGTTAAATTTGGGAGGGAATTAAATTAGGAAATTGGAGGAGGCAGAAGTTTTATTGACAGGACTGGTCACAAGCCTGGAATCAGATGAAACACTCACTCCCCTCAGGCAAAATCCATGCACTTGCTGCTGAAAGATCATCTCTCTTGTTGCTACTCTTACAAAATGAATGTTATTTATACTGGGTCAACCTAAGCTGTTTCCTGCCTGGTGTTTAGTCTTTCCTTTATTCTAGAAGAATACTTTCTCTGGATCAGTTGCCCCACAAAAATGAGTTGGAAGTGCTTTCAGAAACTCAAAACAGCAATAAATTGATTTAAACAGACTGTGAGCCTCTTAACATGAGGCAGTCAGTTCTGTTTAAGAAAACACAACAGAAGGAAATAACTAGGTTTCATGGCTGTGCCATCATTCATTGATATTCCATATGACATAATCCATGTACTTTTCTGTTATACTCTTAGAAGACGGTTGCTATATCAAAAACCCCTTTGGCATGTAGTCAGTAGGATGCATTAGTCTTGTGTTGTCTGCAGTTGAGGTACATACTTGCCAAGTCTCAGGTAGTTGCCTCTCTTCTCACACTCCTCGGCCGTGAGCCCTGTATGTTCTCTTGTTGTGTGACTACTCGCCAGTCATCTGGGTGGCTGGCTGTGCTTGAGTGTATAGGAAAAATCAATTTTTATTAAAATAGAGGTTGTACTTGATTTTTTAGAATATGTATAATTTTTTTTTTGTTAGGTTTTTTTTGTTTTGTTTTGTTTTTAACACTTCAGAGAAGACAGATACAAACAAAGGGCTAGTTTTTAAATGATTGCCCACAATTGCAGATGGCAGGTTTTCCTGGAGAAGGACTGCTCTACTCCTCCACCCCACCTCACACACTGGAGAGAAGAGTTCGTGTGCCTTTGAGCTGTGCAGTGTTTTTACCTTGCAAAGACTGTGTAGCTGCTGGTGAAGTCATGAGGTTGATGGGCTGTGGGTCTAGCAGCCTGCGCAGCAGCTACCATGTAGAAAATCGCATTCCACATGAAGTATTATGTGCAGTGGTCAAATCTCATTGTGATAGTTTTCCAGTTCAGTTCTGTGCCAAGAAGATGCAAGTCCTAAATGAAGAATTTTAATATTTTCATCCATTGCTTCAATAAAAAAAAAAAAAATTGCTTCAATCAAAAAATTCTTAACAAGCCGAATGACATGGTTTAGGACTAGCAGCACTTACTAATCAAGATCAATGATTTTAAACTTCAGCATTTCATTTTGTTCTTAACACAGGTAGCATTTTTTCATACATTTTATACAAACCGTAAGTATTTTTTAACTTACTACAAAATGAGAAGAAATGTGTTACATTAAAGTGCATGTCATTTGCTTGTGCATTTGGAGGTACCAGTCATTTTATAGCAATTTTGAGTTATTTTTCTGTCAGTTTGTATTCCTATTCAATGAGACATATGGAAACCCTCACTTAGAACAACTCCCTTACAACTTACTCCTGGATGTCAGTGGCGTGAGCAAGAGGTGTTGTGCACAACAAGAATAGGTCATAAAAACATAAACTTTCAGTCACATGTGTTATTGTTCTCTGTTGCTTTGAAATTCTGGATGTGTAATTAGGTGAGGTTTTTTGATATTAGGCTTACCGCACAGATATGGACACACTTTTCCTCTTAATTGTTGATTTTGGAATTTGTGGTTTGGTGTCTAAGGGTTTTTTTCTCTTTTACTCTAACACTATGCTACCTGGCTTTGGCCAGAAGTTTATTGGGTGAACAGATGTTTGGTTACAGTGTAAGATTATAAAAATCTAAGGATTTCAGCTACATATATGTATAGCTCAAAGAGCAATAAAACCATTTTGTAACTGCTTGTGTATTAGCATATATATTAGCATTTCCTTTTGCTAGGAAAAGTGCAATTCAGTTAGCAAGCAAATAACTAGTAGGTATCATTTTGATCTTGACCACAATACAATGTATAAGCTGTGCAGATACATGATTTTGTTTTGGTTTATCCTTATGTCTAACTGTACCACAGATACAATCCTGCAGACTATCATTGCCATTCCTGGTCTTGGGTCTTGGTTTAAAATAGCTTAGAGGTAGTAAATTAGGTAGAATACTACATTCATTAATAAAGGATGTGATCTGGAGATTTCTACATTTTGCCAGTATTCTTCATTCTAGAATATTTAAAATTACCTGTCTGAATTACAGATTGAGTGATCCAAAAATGATTACTCAGTAACTAAGCTTCTGAGCTTGTTTAATACATATTTTTTGTTTTGATTTGGTTGTTGTTTGTTTTTTTTTGTTTTGTTTTTGTTTTTGTTTGGTTTTTTTTTCCTTTAAAACAAATGAAAAGAAGTTGGATAAACCAAATCTGGTAAAAGAGATGAAATCTTTAAGTCTTTAATTTTTTGTCCATAAATAGGTTTTGATGTTTTATATTAACAC
Organism: Nestor notabilis; assembly: GCF_000696875.1. Classification (NCBI taxonomy): domain Eukaryota; kingdom Metazoa; phylum Chordata; class Aves; order Psittaciformes; family Psittacidae; genus Nestor; species Nestor notabilis. The sequence goes on from NW_009928584.1 coordinate 30,712, forward strand.
CTTTAAAGTCTGTAATGTGGCTATTGTTATAGGTTGGCTCGTTGGGCTTCTTTAATAGTAGCACACTATGAATTTAGTTCCTTGGGAATTACCTTTCTTCTTGTCATGTGTGTGTAAAACACCTGGTGTAGGCACTGCTTAATTTTTTTAAATGCCTTTGTAGTACTGCAAGGAGAAAATAAAAAACTTTTGCTCAATCGTATTTTGGTAATTGATAAATTATCTATCATTCACATAAAAATATCTATATTTCCTTAAAAATGTATTTTCCTTAGAAATAAAGAAAAATAGGTAAGTACTAGGACCCAGTTGGTTTTTCTATTTATGATATCAAAACTTGATGTACTTTTAATGAGTCTTCAATTTCTTTCTTATTTTCCTAATAGAGCACAACATTTTGATACTTTCAACCCATTCTTCTGAGTTGACTGTTTCTAGCAGTGTAAACTATTTACAGCAACACAGTAGCACTAAGTTAGTTGAGTGACAGTATTCTAGTACTGTGTGGGTATTGCAGTAACTGTCTTAGTCTACTTTGTTTCTCATATCGAGACCTTTGGTCATGCTGGTTGGCCTTGTGTATTTTTTCTGATTCTACTATGAACTTTTTTGAAAGGGTTGCTTGGAATTGCATATAGTTATCAAGAAGCGAGCTTGCTACGGTTTTATACAGTGACATAATGATACTCTGTATTTTCTCTTTTCCTTTCCTAAAAATTCTTTCTTTTGTGTTTGCTTTTTTGCCTGTTACTTAGTGTTATACCAAATCTTTCACAGAACTAGGTATTTTAACCTCATGATCTTGCAATGGCCAGATCTCTGCCAATTGTCAATGTGTAAATTTAGTACTGTTATTTGAGGGTTACTTACATTTGTCTGCACTGTATTTTTGCCTGTAATTGTAAAGCCCATGAATATCTCAGTTTCATCAGTCACCTCTAGTGATTCTACTGTTTTTCACTTGGACATTGTATTGTTGAAAATGCAGGTGAATCTAGGTTACTCACAGTAAAAATTTTCAATGTTTCCAGCATCCTAAGGCAAAGTCACGAAGTATTATACAGTGACTTCCCATTGCTCTGGAAACTGACAATTTACTTTATTTTGTATTTTATAATTTATGATACTTTTTGTCTTCTAATCTACATGACAACTGGAGCTCTTATTTCAGAAATATTATCAAATATCTTTTGGAAATGCAGCTAGACTATATCACCTCAATCTCTCTTATTCCTGGGCTTGTTGACTCCTCCAATAGAGGTTTGTGAGGCAGGACTTCTCTTTGTAGGAGGGTGCTGGTTCTTTCCTAATGTCATATTTAGGCTCATGTCTGCATTACCAGTCCTCACATGTATAGACAGATGGAAGTTCTGCTGTTTGATCCTTGAATTCCTTTCGCACTCCTGAGTGAATACCATTTGATCCCTGGGACTTGTTACTGTTGGTGTTGCCCATATATTCTGTAGCTGCTTCATACTATTTTTCTATATGGTCTTATTTCCCTTTACTAATGGTTTTCTATATTGGTTGTCTGATGGTGTTGCAACCTCTTGGCAAAGCTTCTGATATGTTAAAAAGTTTTTCCTTTCCTTGTACAGGATGTCCACTGATGGCATAGCCTACTTTATTATTCCTGTATGGCTTGTACTATGGTGTTAATGAGACCAGTTGTCTCCTCTGTCTACCACAGTGTTTTCAATATGCCTTTTATGTCAAATGTTTTTAGAAGAAAGATTTCGCAAGTTTTTATTACAACCTCTCAGAACCACTTTTCTTCTCAAAAAGAGAGTGTAGTTTCTCTTTTGTGTAAGAGTAATTCAGTTGCCTAAACAAATTGACCTTTACCTATTCTACAGCAATATAGATCACCTCTCCTGCTTGTTTTGTTTGAGGCCCCAGCCTCAATTACAGCAGGGTCATATCTCAAAAAAAATTGTTTTATGAGGTTAAATATACACAGCTGCTGAGAAGCAGGTATACCTTTTATTATAAAGCAATCAGTTGTTTAAGATATATTCAGTAATACAAGCAAATATGATTGGATGTTATCTGTTTTATTATACGTACAATGCTATTATCTTACCATGAAACTTTCTTTGGGATCTTGGTATTGTAAAAGTGAGATATTATATCATGTGTTCTAAGCCAAATAGAGCAATAAAACGTTATAGAACTGTTAATCCATGAATTTTCATACATCGTGTGAATTTAAGGATGTCTTGCTTTTTAATTTTTGCTGTTATGGAGATGTAGATAATAGTTACATTCAAATAAACTTCTACCCCTGTATTAGCTATGTCTGGAGACACTATTTCTCTGTGTCAGTGCATATGTATATGTAAGAGAGAAAAGGAGAACCCCATTTTCTTACCAGGTGAGAGTTTTGCGCTTTTCTAGCAAGGTGTTTAAAAAGTACACAGTTTAAAAGTCCGTTATGAGAAGAATATTATCTCTGTCCGTTCTCTGGGTTTTCTGTGTTTTTTCAAAAGTTGTCTTCCCCCACTCCTCCACCCCCACCCCCACCGTCCCCGTTTTATTTATAGCCAGTGGTAAGGCACAAGCATTTTTCTGTGGCTTTGTGAGCAGGGTTTTGAAGTTACATAACAGTTCTTTGTAATAGATGGAAATGAAAAAGACACCAACTGTATTATTATTTGTATGGGAAAGGTGCTGCCAAACCTCAGACAAAAGTACAAGTTACTGTGTAGGCTTTTATGTAATTTATACAATTTGTGTTCTACAAAATTTCCAATATACTAAATTTTATTTAACTAGGTAGAAAATTTATGGGTTTTGGTTAAATGTAGAAATTATTCAAAGAGCCTGCAATGTTGAGGCTTGGTGGTAGGAGGGCATTCCATCTGTTTATGCTATGTTTGATGATCATCCAGAGCAGTTAAATACAGTTTTTACATACAGAGGTAGAAGTAGGGAGCCCACCTCCAGTTTGTATTTGTTTAGTCCTTCATTTAGAAACAAGTGAATGAATCACAAACATTGTTTATGTGCAGACAAAATGTTGGCCAGTAGGTCCACTCTGAGTCGTCAGGTTGTCCTAGAAAATCACTGTTAATCCTCAGCTTTGAGAGTTCAAAACTGAAGTGCACGGAGGAAGGGGAGACTAAGGTGAGCTAAACATGGTGTACAAGTAGGCAGATACTTCTCCTGGAGAGTCTTCAGCAAAGCTTATGTGGTTAAGAAAATCTGATCATGCTTGGCAAAAGAAGCAGTCAGAGATAGTTATCTGAAATGATTAGTCATCTCTGTGATGACTATGAGGCACAGAGATTAAAGGCAGAGTCAGAAAAGTGACCATCCCAGGAGATCAGTTTGAAATCCTGTCATAGACAATTACCAGGTCTTTGCAGTTGTCAAGAGTGGAAGATGCAATGCACACGAAGAAGAGAATTGGCTTGAAAAATAAATAGCATGGAGAACTCTTGAGTTAGGAGGAGTGCATTTGTCTGACTAAGCAGATATTTTGATTAATATTAGAGATGTATCTGAGAGCTGTGTGGGATACCTCTCTGGGGATAAAATGTGAAGCCATTTTAAAGAGAGACCCTAAGGTATTTCATAGTATGAGGTTCATTGCTATATTGAAACTTCATGTCATGAGGGCCTTGGACTGCCTAGCCCTAAATCAGGTCCTTCTTGGATGCCAATGGTAACTTTCTTACTTTCACTAGCTACTATGTTTGCAAGGGCATCTCCTCTTTTCTGATGATGTTAGCTTGCTTGATAAGGGCACATGCTGGATGGCTTTTGAAAGCCCAAGTTGACTATGCTCAGTTTCTTAAGAAAAGGGAGCTGGGGATTGAGTATCATATGAAGTACAAAGAGGCACAACTCACTTTTCTCCAGTCTTCTAGCCATATGAGAATGGCTGAAATCAGTTTTGAGTAGACACTTCTCGCACCTGTCCCAAAGATAGGTGAAATTTAGTGAGAAAGGTGTGATGGTTAGCACTGCAGTCAATGATGTTGCTTTCTTATTTCTTCTCTGAGGACCATGATTCTACATGTTGTTGCTCTTATCTCACACTTTGTCAGGACATGCTTTTACTTGCATCGCTCTCTTGAAATTTGTTGTATATAAAGTCTTATCTATAGTCACTATATGACATGCTTTGAAGAAATGATCCTACTTTCAGAAATTCTTGAAAAACACATTATAGTTGTTAAAGGTTATTTCCAGACTGACTGTTTGATATCAGAAATCCAATTCTCCACTAGTGCTTAAATTACAAACTTTATTAACATCAATGATCTTGTGTTTGAAGCTATCTTAAAAAAGTACAGTCAGGTACCTTTTCATAAACCTCAGTAGGGTATGGACTCATTTGAGGCTTTTTTTTGTTTGTTTGTTTTGTTTCTTTTAACAGCAATATATAATATAATATAACAAAATGTAAGGGACATGTATCCTCATCTGACTGGATTGTTTTATTACTGATACACAATACTTAGCTACCTCAGATACGCTCAAATGAAGTGTATCAAATAAGTTTGCACAGAGGCTGTGCAAATGGAAGTACAGTCTAGAGCATGCGGTAGTTCAGAAGACAAACCGAGTGGGGTTTTGTGTAGAACACTGAATGGGAATGCAGGTAGTGATAATATAGTACTTGGGGAAATGCACTGTCATTAGCTTATTCCTTTATTTAAGATGAACATTTTATTATTGTTTTGAATATTTTAGTGTACAACTATGCTATTTTTTCCCATGTGTAGTAATTTTATCAATAATATAAAATGAATGAAAAACTTTTGATGCTATTAAATAATAAGGATGATTAAGTTGTCTGTGATTCAGATCAGCTGGCTGAAAGCTTGTAGAGATTCATGCCACATTATTAGTCTGAATCAGATAAGACAGTGGATATACTTGTAAAGCAATGAAGTATTTATCCTTCCCTAGTGGGTGGGCTTTAAAGAGCCTGATGCTTCCAAGACAAGTGAGAAACCAAAAGAGAAAACAGAGCCAAGAAAAACGGTGTGGATGTTACAAGTGGCAAAGATTCACATGGAAGCTCTTTGTGAGTGTCTGGGAGAGAGAGGTGGGGGAGTAATACAAAGGCCTCTCTCAGCTTCTGAGACCAGGGTGAAATCTAACTGAACCTGTTGAAGATTTGATAACTGTCTGCAAAATTCAGTGAGACCTTGCTTCTACTGCAAAACCTGAGTATTATATTGTTCTCTTGATCTTGTGATAAACTGTTTCAGTTTAGTAGTCTAGATTTCTGCAGGTTTAGTGAGTTGAATGGGATTGTTGGCCAATAGCTATAGGTCAGATATAATGTTTGTATGCAGGGGGAAAATAAAAAAAAAAAAAAGCTAACTTAAAAAGAAATAATTTCCTGAAATGTGTCTTTTCCTTTTTTTGCAATCATTTGTATAGTTCAATTCACTGTCCTGTAGGTTAGATCTGATAATGCCTATCTGCCTTGATGACAGTTGTGCAGTTCCTTGGTAATTTTCTTTTTCTGCTTAAAATATGAAGTTGTACAGTAAGAAAAGTTCACTGTATTATTTACATGGTTGTGAAAATATATTCATATGCTGAAGATGACTTTTCCTCAGTAAAATCAGAAATTTATGTGCCAGTTTGAGTTCTGGTTCCCCACTGGCACATTGTCTTATAGTGCACAAGAATGGTATTTTTGCACCATTGACTTTCAGCAGCCAGTGGGGACGGTTAAAGTTTACTGCAAGTATACACGTTCCTAGAATGTGGACTCCAGAGAATGGGACTAGCTTTCCTTTGAACAGGGCCTGTTTTTCTGCCTAGAAGAGATATTTTAGTCCAACCTGAAATTATCAAGCTTTTTCTGTCCCTTTCATGTCCCTTCTGCCTGTTCTGAATGGACATGGTTAGTGTGCATGCATAAGAAGTCCTACTTTTCTGAGAGGCATTGGACCCCCTTATACACCACAGGCAATAGGGCAATTCCACACAAATAGCTTAGGACAAATCCCTTCAAGGGAATCATAGAAGGGTTTGGCTTGGAAAGGACCTTAAGATCAT
>NW_009928585.1:0-201 GCF_000696875.1 Nestor notabilis
ATGAATGATATCTCTGTGTGTATGTGTGTGCGTGTGTGTATATGTGTGTGTGTATATATATGAGACAAAAGCGATGGTATATTGAAAAATGTGGGATCTGAGCATGATGTGAATTGCATGGAATAAGGAGTGGATACTGTCCTTGGTTCAGCTCCCGCAGGCACTTTTTCTCCTTCTTTGTAGCTAGGGGCGAGGTTGTGT
>NW_009928585.1:535-1189 GCF_000696875.1 Nestor notabilis
TTACTGGAGTGCTGTTATCTCAACCCGTGGGAGTTACATTCTTTCCATTCTTCTCCCTGTCCCTCCAGGAACATGGGGACAAAGAAGGAGAGGAGTGAGCGAGCTACTGCGTGGTTTTGAGGGCTGGGCTTAAACCATGACAGTGTCATCTCTGTCCCTCTGCTAGCACCTGGGAAGGGTGTGGGGCCACCAGCCCTGACACCAAGGCTGGAGCTTTGCTTGGGTTGAAACGCCCTTGTCGAACAGCCACAGGATCTGTCCTGATGTGAACTGTCCTCTGCCTGACAAACTCGTCTCTCCTGTTACAATAACTGCTGCTGACATTCCTGTAGCACGTTTCTTCCTGGAGGGATTCCTGCATCACTTCTGCTGCCACTGAAATGTGGCCATCGGCAAGGCTGGGTGCCCATCCCTCACCCACCCTTGCTGGCAAGCAGGGCAGGCGATGCTGCTCCACATGTCTCTGGGCAAGGCAGGGAAGCATCAATGTCAAATATCAGTGGGACATAGTAGAAGGAAAACCCTGGGAAAATGGGGGTGAAAGTATGGGGATGGTCCTCATTGCTGTATCCCCAGGCAAGCCCCGGGGTGAAGTGCAAGTGGAGAATGTCAAAGTAGGGGAGCCACTGTGTCTGGTTGCCCTGCAACTTCAGC
>NW_009928585.1:1220-63755 GCF_000696875.1 Nestor notabilis
TCATTTATAAGTGCAGCTGGTGTTTAATGTCCCTCCTGAGCCAGATTTCCTACGTTGATGCATTTTCTGTGTTCTGGATCTGCTCCCTGTCCCTACTCATATGTGTCTTCTCCTTGCAGGTGGCACCTCAGCCCATGGCTGAGCATGTCTGGTCTGTCGCATCCTCCTGCCACTGATGCAGAGAGATACAAGCCAAACTTTGGACTGGACAGAGAGCTGCAGCCTCCTTTCCCAGGCTAACCCCAGGTTTAAGGAAAGAGCTGCTCTGTCACTGTAGGAGGTGGAGGAGGGAGCATGCAGCACTGAACAAATCCTTTATGACAGCAGGGATATGCTGTGGCCTTTGTGACGGAGCTAAGCTGAGAGGCAGCACTGCTGAGTCTCCTCTTCCAGCGCTGCTTGGTGGCAACCGTGCCTGTTGTAGCATGATGCTTGGAGGTAGAGTCAGCAAAGGCAGGCTTGGACTTCTTGGAAGTGGGCTTGGACACCTTTGAGTGCCCCTTGGATGCAGGGTGCAAGCTACACCCATAGCCTGTGTTCCCATTTTCAAACCTTGATGCTGGTTTTAACCCCTCTCCCCAGTGGTATTACTTGCAAACTTCAAGGGTTCTCCTCTCCACGAACCATCATGCCCAAGTGGGGTGGCATCAACTGGTCACTGACACAAGCCATGCTGAGGCTGGGACACTTTCCCCTGGCAAATCACATGTCCAAAGAGGTTGTTCCAGCCCAGGGTGTTTCCAGCCAAGCAGTTCCCATCCCTGGGATGAGCTGGGTCCCTGTGCCCCACGACCGGAGCCCATGGGGACTACAGTTGCTGGGACTTGTCCTTGCCTCCACCAGCACCACCAGCCGAGCTCATTTCCCTGGTTAAGCATTATTAGTCCTTGAGCAGGAGGAGGAGGGAGGCAGTGAGGAAGGTTTTTCATTGGGAAGTCGTTTGTTCCTTAATTGAATTGTTCCCATTAACAGTGGTGAGGAGAAGAGGAACAAAAAGCCAAATGGGAGGTAAAGGCACTTACTTCACTTCTGCTTGAGAAGAGCTAATATTAATAAACTTCTGGATGAAGGGATTTGCAAGGTTTTGATAGAGGGATTAGCTCCAAAATGGTGATTAGATTTGCCACAGTAAACTCACTAATAAGGGAGAGGGCGAGATGCAGATGGCATCACTGCAAGGATGTGGGTCCCTCCCAGCTGCCAGACTTGGAGTCTGGAGGGTCTCTCCCCGCTCTGGGGTAGGCCACTTCCTCCATGCTTACCCCAAAACCAAACAGAGATGATGCCCTGAGTCCTTCCTAAGGGGGCCTTGATGTCCCTCACTAGGAGCACCCTGCAAACCTGAGCTTGGATGGAGGTGACACCACTTAGAAGAACCATACGGACCAAGAAGCAGGATCTGGGAGTCACTTGCGTGTCTGTCCTCATGGTGGTCCCACCATCCATGTCCCACCATAGGGATGGGTGCTCAAAAAAGCCCGTATGTGGTTGTCCATTCATCTTTTTCCATGAGTACAACACGTGGGCACTGATGTTTCATGAGTGTGGGGAGCAGAGCATTGGGTCAACCTTTGTGCTGGGGGGAAGTGAAGGAGGAGCTTCCAAGACCTTTCATCTTGCATTCTCATTTCCGTTCTAATGACACATTTTGTTTCAGGCATCCTGGCTCATTTCAAACAACAATGGGTTTGACTTTTGCCTTGTAAATTAGGATTTCTTTTTTTTAATTTAAAAATGGATCTAAATGGAGGCTATGAAAGCCTGAAATAGCACACACCGTGCTGGAGTAAAGAAACACACTGTCCTGAGGCAAAGAAAATATCTCTGCTTGTCCTCAACCCATTTCTTTCTCTTTGATTTTGCTGAAGCTTGCTGTAAAAGTTTGTTTTGCATCAACACAAATATATTTTTCTCCAGTTTTTGGCTTGTTCTCTGCATTAACTGTCCATTCTGTTGTCTGTTCCATGTAGAGGTAGACACACACCTTCTACTGGTACCTTCTCTCCTTCTTCACCCAGCTGAAGAACATCAGTATCAGAGGACTGAGTTGGGTGAACCTCTGTATCCCACCATGCTGCGTGTTTAAACCCTGCTCTTCAAGCTCCCTGTATCCACCCGCCATGTGCACCAGAGCCACCACAACCCATAGGAACACCTAGGAGGCTTTTCCAAGCTGAGGTAGGTCTGTGCAGAGTCCTGTGCTATGCACTTGTAAGGACCAACCTGAGGGAAATCGTCCCTGAATCTCAGCCAGGGTCTCTGTGATTGAAGGAACAGCCCATTTGCTGCTAGCACTTGCAATCAGGTTTTTCTGCTGATGCTGGACCAGTGTGAGACCTTCTCTGGTTCATGGTGGGCTCTTGAGAACAGCCAAATATGCTCAGTGAGGGAAGAAAGAACCAAAAGCTGGTCCACAGGTTGATGTTGGCTGGATGTTGCTAGTCTTCAAAGCACTGCTTGCATGGTGCAATGGTTGAGCATCCTTTGCTTGTGGAGGCACCAAGCCATGCAAGCACTTTGGAAACACCAGTTTAGCCATCTTTTCCCCCTAACAGGGTGAAAAATTGATGCTGTTCCCATTTGTCAGCTAGAAAAGGGGGCTCGGAGGAGCCCAGACCATCCAACACAGGGATGCCCAAATCTACTCCTCTGCTGCCCAGCCCGCAGAGCAAATCCTGATGCAGTTGAACAGCTATACCCCAGCATCAATGGGCAATCTGAGCTGCTTTGACTTCACTGCCCACACTTGTTTCCTTAAAGTGGAATATTTAAGAAAGGAGACTGGAGGGAGATCATTTAGAGAGCTGACAACAGTCTCCAGGCATCAAATTTTATCTGCTTCAGATTATTGTGATCAGAGAGGGAATGCCATCTGAGGTAGCGCTGCTGGGAGCTGGGGGTGCTTGGCCAGGGCAGGGTGAGACAGCAAGTGCAAGGAAGGGATTTGAGGGCATCGGGGTATCAGTGGTACTGTAGGAATGGGAGGAAGCCAGAGGAATGTGATGGAGAGAGCATGGGGTTTACTGTTCCCATTTCCCTAGTGCATCTTGGATTTATTCATCATTTTAATGCTTTCAAACCACCTGGAACAAAACGTTTTGGTGGTGGTTGTTTTAGAGCAGAAACCTTATCCTTCTGGGATGGGAAGGCATCCCCATCTCCTGTCTGAGTACTTATTGTTCCCAGCTTTATCCAACAGGACAAGCCTGCTTTCTCCTCTGTCTCCTGTCCTCTCCCTCATCCCTCTCTTTCTCCTTGCTCTGCTGTTTTCAGTGCTTGGGAAGCCTGGTAAAGGACAGTCTTGGCAGTCAGGACAGTTTATAGCTGATGTGGTCCTTTGGGGAGCCACGGCTGGAGGATCCCAGCAGGGATGCAGGGATGGCATCGCTTTTTCCAATGCTTGTGCACCACTTGAGGTCGGCATCTGCTGGGACCAGCAGCCTGTGACTCAGGTAGATGCTGTGGGATCCTCCTTAGGAAACAGCTTTGATTTTGTTTCAGTGAGGATAGGGAGGATGGAGGGAAGGTGGTCCCCCCCAGCTCCCTCTTACTGTAGTCACAGCCCCCATCTTGTGCTCACCAGTACTATATTACCCATCCCTGGAGATCCCAAATGGGCAGCATTGCATCCTGTTTGCAGAATGTCCCCAGCAGCTCCTGCTGGTGCTGTGCCCTCCCCTTGAGCCCACGGTGTCCCCATCTGCCACCCATTTTTGTCCTCAACATGTATGGCTTGAGGTGGGGGGGGAATCTGGTCCCCTCCTGGCAACCCCAGGGATGCTATTACCCTCTCCCAGCATCCCAGACTTCCTGGCTCAGCAATCCCTGGTCCATGGGGCCAGAAAAGAGCCCTTCCCAAGGCTTCCTTCTTCCCAGAGAGTTATTTAAATCCCCTCCACATGCTAAAGTGATGCTGCTAAATGACAGGAGCACATCAAGGCAAGGATATAGCACGTGTTTCTCCATCCCAGAGCAGGCACCACAGGGGGTTATTGTCCCCTTGGACTTGCAGTGATGCTGGAGCCTGCTCTTGACAAGCAACCCTGAGCCTATTTTCTTTATGAAATTACAAGGTCAGTTGATAAAGATAACTTGACCTAATGCAGTTTGACTTCTGTGAGATGTTTGACTTAATCATGCATCCCAGCCTGATACAAGTCCAGCAGCACACAGCCCTGCGTAGCCCATGTTAAATGGATTAAAAGCTGGTTAATGGGGTGATTGTTTGTGTTGTTCTTTGCTGTACTTGTCACTGAGCTGAAAAATTACATAAAATAAGTGCTGGACATATTTACAGATGCTGAAATGTGGCGGAGCAGAAAGGGGAAGCAAATAACCCATTAAATAGGGATGGCCCCAGCAGTGTGGAGTGCTGGGGCTCCGCTGAAATCCATCTGCTGTTGGAATGCCAAGGCAGACCCGGGGATGCTGAGGACAAATAGGAAGGGATGTGACATCTGTGTCCCCAGGAAAGAGCTTTGGTGGGGGCAGTAGCCAGGCTGGAAGTGCTCACAGGGAGGGGAAGGGGAGATCTTGAAGCAGATGGTCTGCAGTTGGGACCAGCACCAAGAGTATCATGCCTGCAGCATCCATACCCATTAGTGGTGTTGCTGGGGAAGCTGAGGCATGGGGCAGCCCTACAGCATAAAGACTACATGGGAGGTGGAAGGACTACATGCGAATTAGTTTTGCAACCCAAAACCATGCCACATCTCTGTGTTTTCTTTCCTGGGGAGTGCGGATCCAGGGCTGCCCTTGTGTCCCTGCACAGAGGTGAATGCAGGAGCCAAGTGCTCCCTCTGATCCTCCTCTTCTCTTGTTTCCTGACCCTGCTACACCGAATTGTTGGAAAAACACCTCTTAACTGCTAGATGCTCACTTCTCTGCTAATTAACCACCTCACAGGTATTTACTAAATGATGCTCTTTGTTCATAATTACCAGGAAAAGGTGATTCCTGCCTCCCAGAAGTAAACTCATTTTCACCTACTGGGAAACATCTTTTCTTTCCCATTCTTTTTTAAGTTTGGAGGGCTGAGAGAGCCCGAGTGTTTCACAGGGAGCCCAGCCCAGCTCCACAGGGTGGGCTGATCCTGCCAAGTGCTCTTTCGGGATTCAGGGGCTTTGTTCGCTTTCCACCAGTCCCTTTGGAGAGCCCCTGGGTCAGATCAGGGGCTCCACTAGCTCTGGCTCTCAGGCTGCCCACAGGCCCTCGCTGGGGGTTTCAACATGTGGCATCTCTGCTTCATGTTATTTAGGTCTTTTCTTAGGTTTTAGGGTATATTTTTGGGCATGCAGAGACAGACATGGTCCTTGCTCAGCTGAGCTCCTGTATCAACAACTCCCTCCATTGCTTGCACACATGCAGAAGTGGAAACCAAGGCATGAGGCCAGGAGCACCTTGGTCACAGCATCACACAGTCTGCCCTTGCTCCGGCAAGAAGCAACCCAGCCCTGATGCCAGGGGAGATCCATCCCTAGGGATCTGCTTCCCTAAAGGGGAATGAAACCCCCAGGGTCCAGCAAGGCACTGAAGCCGAGAAGTTATTTCACCTCTGCAAAATTACCCATGGAAGAGGCAAGTTCATCTTCACTATAAATAGGAGGCACAGCTTGGGCGATGAGCTGCGGTCATGCCCCTGAGCCTGGCTTTGCTAATTCAGCACATCTGCTCACATGCCAGAACAAATGATGTTAATCCTTAGTTTTGGAAAGCCCAGGCTTTAGCTTCCCACCTAAGGCATTTGCACATCTCATCCCAGTCACAGCCAAGTGGCCAACACTGTCAGGCCTGGTGAGCTGAGCAAGGTGTTTCCAGTGATCCAGAAAGAGAATTCCCCTTTTCCCTGCAGTTTTCCTGCCCAGAGTTTGCATGAAGCATCACATTGTAAAGTGCTTTTCCACTCAGAGAAAGCAAAGTGCTGGACCGGCTTCTTGCAGGTCCTCTGCGAGGAGCAGCATCCTTGGTGCCGGAAAAGGTAACATAGGTGTGTTTGAACCCACCCAGCCACAAATCCCTTGTAAATCCCAACCTTGCATTCACCAGGCTCTATTGCATGATGTTGTCTGACCCAAATCCCTCCCCATGGGGCATGTACAGTCCCCTCTCATCACCCACCACCTCCATACCATGGGCTGACTGCTTCCCAAGAGGGAAGGTTGATGGGAGAGGCTGGAACTCCACTGATCTCCAAAATCCCCTCAGCTGAGGATTGTCCTCTCATGGAACTGTCCCCTCTCTATGTGAGATGTCCCACTGCATGGGGACATGTCTGCATTGTCAGGATAAAGACACCCACCGAGGCGGTGGCAGAGTCTTTGCCATCACTAGGAGGTTGCAAAACCCCTATAAAATATTTAAAATACATAGATTTCCTATTTAGATTTGGATTTTAAAAGAGAAATATTGCTCATGAGACCCTTTTGATGGGTACTCAGATATAACTCATGGATTTTTCCCTGTGAAAGCACCCAAATATAGCCAAGGATCCGTTTAAATTACTGGCAGGACAAAACACAGGAGGCTGCTCTGATTTAATAATAACCATAATATGGATATTACTCTCCAGGCTTTGTAATGCAACACCTTGTATTATTAAATTCTTCATGCCTTGGGCTGGTTTTATTCTGTAAATCCAGTGCTGAGGTTGAGAAGCATCTAGGAGATGGTCCCTCTGGACTCAAACGATGCATTTTTGGGAGCCAGCACCCAAAACTTGTAATATTAACCCTGGAGATATGTGCTGGTCCCTCCACAGTGAGGTGATGGGAGCAGGGGCTGCTGGGGGGAGTTCTGGAGGAAGTAGGGTGCCCTGCACACCTCTGTCTGTCCCATCTTCTCTTCCACCGTGTTATTCACTGCCCAATCTTAGTAAAAGTTAGGAGAGACATTGGTATCTCAGGGGGAAATGGGTCTTCGATGATGCTTATTCACAGCGGGATGGCTCCAAAGGAAGAAGCTTGAGATGTTGGGGGTGCCCAAAATGATGCGCCTGAGCCTTTTCTACCAGCCACATTGATTCAGAGCTGGGAAACACAGACTATGGCTCTTGCCTGCATGTAAGAAATCACTGATCACACATTTTTGATTCATCAGGGACAGAAAATGTCACTTTAGTAGAGAAAAAACTTCTTGGTGCTTGTCCATCCTCTGCTCCCGTCCCTGCCTTGCACAAAGACTTACAGCATCCCTCAACTTTGCCTCCCTGGATGCAGCCAGAGGCTTGTACTACGATCACCACATCCATATCAATGCATTTAATGCCCTGAAATCGAGCTTTTTAATGGGGGGCTTCTAATTGCTGTTGCTCCTGCTATAGCAGCTGAGCTGGGCTTGGGGCAGGACCCCAACCACCGGCACCTGGAGGATGCTGCTGTGGCTTTATTAGAGCACTGAGGGGAGCAGGGGCTGCTGTAGTGCTATGGGGACTCCAAGAGCATGTGTCCTTGCAGGGATGTTCTCATGTGCCATCACCAATCCCCTAAATTTGGGGCATCATGTTGTGAGTGGGGTTTACGTGAGGCTTTTCTCACTGTTTGGGGTGGGCCTGAAGGTTTTAGAGGGCTCTTTAGTGCTGTTAAATCCTCCCTGGGGAGCAGGCTGGTGCAGAGTATCCCCAAAATATGACTGCTGCCAGGCATGGAGGTTGGCTCCCAGTGCTCCTCAGTGGAATGTGGGAACTGGAACCCACATCTGGATCTATGGAATAAGGGTCCTTATGAAGCAGATGCCTGCTGGGCTGAGAGGGTCCTAGGGTGATGCTGCCCCATGCTAGCCCTGCAGGGATGCTCCTCATCATGCTCAGTGCTGCCTTTGAGGTAGGAGCAGTTATAAAAGGAGGGAAAGAACCCATCAATTATAAAAGTTTATGGTCCAACTTCTTAATTGCTCTCTCCTAATCACATAATCTGTTCGCAGTGCTGGGTAAATGGCTGGAAGAGCTCAGCCAGGTGGACAAGCATCCCAGGAATCATCCACCTATGATTTATCAGCCAGGAAGACCTGATCTTGCAGCATGGAATGACCGTAGTTTTAATTAGTCTTCCTTGTTCTACAACACTTTAATTTTCTGGCTGGATTTGCATATATCTCTCTGTAAGTAAGTGGCTTAAGGATGGGGAGCTGGGACAAAACACAGCAGGGTGGGTCAGGAGGCTTGGGAGCTCAAACCTCTGTATTGAGTTTGTGCTGGTCTTTGCTGAGCATCTCTTGGATGCTCTGCCCGGCGAGGAGAGGGAAGAAATCAGAGCAGCTCATTCATCTTCACCTGAGAGATGCTGGCACCAGCTCTCCAGAAAGCAGGGCTTGGTTTAGTTCCCATCAGGTTGAAAAACCTCTAATTCCCAGTTTAATTAAATATATTTTGCATTCCACCTGAGCAGGCTCTGCAGGGGCACCCCTAATACTTTTTCAGGATGTATGAGCCTGATTCTGTCCTTGCCATCCATGTGTGACATCCAGGAGACCAAACTATCCCAGGATCTGGAGCAGAGCCTGTCCTGGAGGCTCCAGCCATGGAGATATGCTTCTCTGGGTTAAAAATGAAAGGGAGAAAGGATAAAAACTCTCAAAGCCACTTTAGGGGGCTCAAAGGGAAGATTTTTAGGGTATGAGGGGTTGCTCGATGCTGCAAGAAGGTGGTGACCCCATGCCCGGACCTGCTGCAGCTCCTGCATGTGCTTGAATGGGAGGTTCAGGCAGCCTGAGCAGGTGCCCAAATGGATGTTTTGGCCAAGCAAAGAATCAAACCAAATAAACCCCCAGGTTTAAGCACTGAGACAGAATGAGAACAGAATTGCCACGTGCCTTTTGGCACTTTCTCAGTGAAAACAGCTTTCCAAGGTGCTTGGGAAATGGCCAACCAAGAAGAGCATCCTCTGTGAGAGCATGTCCCCGTGTCCTTCATCCCTTCATCAAACAGAAGAGCTGGCTGGCTGCGCAGGTGGATGCTGTGTGCCTGCAAGTGGCTCCAGGGTTTTATTCGTGGACCAGCTAAAACGCTGCTGGCATCTTCACAACAGGAATGTTTTCGTAGCTTAATTAATTACTCTGGTCTCCTTTATGTATCTGATTTAAGCATCATTCTTGTTTTGCGGTGCATCAGTTTCCCTTTTAGTGCCAGGTTTTCTGCCCCATGAGGGTACCCACTGTGGGATCCAGGCACCCCATAACCACCTTGAGTAAGCAACGTGGAGAAAACCCATAGCATGCCATCACACTGTGATCAGACAGTGCCTGGAACATATTTCTCAGCCTCTTTCTTCCCCCCTCTTCCTGACTGCTCCCAGCTGGGCTGGGAACAGGGCTCTGCCACAGCAATGCCCCACGCTGCTGGTATTTAGGGTGACATTTCCCACGTAGGGAGAAAATCCTGTCCCATGCCACATGTTTGCATCCAAAGGGAATGAGCCACAGCAAATCAAGACAGCCCCAGCACCCCTCCCTGTCACACAGGTAATTTATTCCGTGGATTTCATGCTGCACAAAGCACCTGGAAAAGAGCTGTGTGGGCTTTCCATATGGGTTGCTATTATTTTCCAGGGTACAGAAAACAGATTGTTGGAAGAACTCCCTGTTCTGTGGCTTGTGCTGCTTTAGATTTTCATTATTTTGTGAAGCAGAGCAGCAGTCAGTGCTGCTTCCTCACTGCTGAGCGTTGTTTAGAGATTGCTCCTGGTGCAACTCGAAGCAGGAAAAGGCTTAGAGGTTTTAATTAAAAGCTGCAATCTGCTCTTGCCTCTGAATGCAAAGTCTCACCTACGGGATGCAAAGAAAAAGAGGAATAATAGTAACAACAACAATCCATTCTTACTCCATGAAGAGGGACTGAGATTAAACCATGGGGTTGCTCCTCTTGGCAAACCACATGGGGACCTTGGTGGCAGCTTGGGATGCTTTTGGAATGCCCATAGCTCTGCTGAGATGGGCACATCCCTGATAGATTTATTCTTATTTAGGAACCTCTTTCTTGAGCGTGACCCCATTGCTGAGCCTCCAGCAGCCGTGCTGGGCCTGGTGCTGCCTCTCCCAGAGGTTGTTGGCATCTCCCAGGATCAGGAAGCACAGATGTTTCCCTGGCCCCGCCGGCTGTTCAGCAGCATCCATGCATGGCTAAAGAGGTCAGCTTGCTTTTAAGCATGTCACCGAGCATTTCTGTCTCCCCTGGAATGCAGGGTACCTAGAGGAGCCTGTGGGGGTGGGAGAGAGCCTTCACTGTGGTGGCTGAAGATGCTGGAGAACACGGGAGGTCCCCGGGGGGATGTGGTGTTGGGAATGCTGGCACGAAGGGGTGCTCCAACTCAGGCAGTTTTTATTTGCAGTGTAAATGGGCTGGTTCTAAGGGAAGGAGATGATGGGTCTCCTATATTTGGTGCTGGGGACCATGTCTAGCTCTGCCCATCATCCCTCCATCTGCAGTGTCTGGTTCGTCGGGGTGGTGGGCCCTCAGCTTTCCTCAGAAAGCCAAAGCTTTGGGAAGCTGTACTTCTCCCCCTCTCTTTGCTGATGATGGGGGAAATATTCTAGCCCCTTCTTGGCCATTGCAATTCCTTTGCGACACTTTGCTTCCCTCTTTAAAGGGTGACCAGTGTCCCCAGGGTAGCCTTACATCCCCTGGAGGATGCTGGGCAAAGGCACCCTGCTCACCTAGTCCAATAATAAATGTCACCGTTAATGGGAATAAAAGAAGGAAGAGAAAGGCAGTGAGGGGGAAAAAAAATCCCTATAACTTATAATAAAAGGAAGATGCTAATAAAGATACTGTTCATTTGTTAGGCTCCAGGGCTGCATTTATATTGTCTCCGTCTGGCAGCTCTCTGCCTCTGAATTCAGAGCTGTGTCCTGGGTAAAATGTGCTGTAAAAGAAGGGCTGGCAGCTGGGCCACCCCCCCCACCCCAGCCTCCTCCCTGGGGTAAGTGGGGTCTGGGGGCTTATCTGTGGCTGAGGTAGTGCCTCAGGGGGGTTTATAGCCCTTGCACCCCCTTGGGCTCATCGTGCTCTGGTCAGAAACGTGTGTGGCTTCTGTTATCATGGGGTTGATCCTGAGTCTTTAGGGTGATTGTGGGTTATGTTTTGGGGCTTTTCCTGAGCCAAAGGCTCAGGGGATGTGTGAAATAGGGTGAGACTGTGAATGCATTGGTGAGATGCAGATTTTATATTAAATCTGCAGCCTCCTTCCACCTTATTTTCCTTCCAGTCTTTCCAGAGGGGTTACACGGGGAAGGATGGAGAGGTGTGGGGAAGAGGACCCCTGGGCTGAGCCCTATGTCCTTCTCACTCAGCCTGCATCCCTGGACAGAAGAACCAGGAAGCTGCTCAAGACCCCTGGATCAGGCTCATTGGGGTCTAGCTGCCCTGGGTTGGGATTTTCAGGCTCCCCCCATCCCTTCTGCACATGATTTCTACTAGCAAAGCAGCTTTTCAGGGGATCTGATCCCCTCCTTGCCCAGTGTCCCATGCATGTGCTGAAATCTGGCAGAGACCTGAGCCAGGGGTGTGAGACAGGTTGGATTTGGGGGGAGATGGAGCATGGTGCTTGCTGTGAGCTCTATTTGGGCCCCAATGCTGAGGAAGGTGGGGTGGAAAGGGGTGGCCGTGAGGTTTGCAGGGAGATTGGCAGCTCTCCTCCCAGAGCCTCGGCTCTCCATCCCTCCCCTAGCACATTGACATTCCAATCGCGCCTCTCTGATGCTGGCTCTTTGTTGCTTCTTCAAATGACTAATTGTCAGTGTTTTTAATAAGGCAGCACCATGGGGAGGTGCAGAAGATTCCCCCCCCCCCTCCCCCCCCCCCGCCCTTTCACGGTTATTATTACCAAAGAGAGGGGGTGGGGAAGGAGAAACAAGCACCAGAGATAGTAAATCTCTTCCTCCTTTCCGCACAGCAGCTGCTGTGATGCTCTACTGCAGTGGCCAAGACACCTCGTCCTCCTCCGGGAGCTTACTTGGAGATGTGCAACCGCTCGGGTAAACAGGGAGATTCCTGCTCTGTTCACTTGTTATTTGTTCTTTGTTTTCTTCCATCGGCTGGCTCTACATAGCTGGAAAGGGGCACACTGGCTTTTCCCAGCCTTCTGAGTTAACTTGAAAGCTCCCAAGTGAATTTAAGGCCAGGCTGACGTCCTGAAGGTGTTCTCCTCAAGGCTGGTGGGCCAAGAGGGTTTTAGGTTTGCTGTATCCCCCCTGGACCTGTTGTTTGTGGATGATGTGATGAAGGTATAGTGGTCATGAAATGATAGAGTGTTCAGTTCTTGGAGAGGTAAGGGAGGAGGTTAGCAGAACTACCTTGGTCTTCTGGAGGGCAGACTTCGACCTGTTTAGGAGTTGGGCTCTGATTGACAGACTCCCTTGGGAGGCAGCCCTGAAGGGCAGAGGAGTCCATGTGCCAAAAGACATGGGGAAGAAGACAGTCCTGGCTGAATTTTGGCTGTAACTCTGGAGAAAAAAGAAAGTTTATGACCTTTGGAAGATGAGGCAGGCAGCTCAGGAGGATTACAGGGAGGTTAGGAGCTTATGCAGGGAGAAAATGAGAAGAGCCAAAACCCAACTAGAACTTAATCTGGCTACTGCCATAAAAGACAATAGAAAATGTTTCTATAAATACGTTGGCAACAAAAGGAGGGCTAAGAAGAATCTCCATTCTTTATTGGATGCAGGGGGAAACATAATGACAAACGATAAAGAGAAGGCCAAGGTACTTAATGCTTTCTTTGCCTCAGCCTTTAATAGTAATATTAGTTGTTCTTTGGGTGCCCAGGTCCCTGAAAGGGTTTCAAGCACTGGAACAGGCTGCCCAGGGAAGTGGTGGAGTCACCATACCCACAAGGATTTGAAGGACATGTAGACGTGGTGCACACAGTTTAGTGGTGGACTTGGCAGTGTTGGGTTAACGGTTGGACTCTCTGATCTTTTCCAGCCTAAATGATTCCAAGATCCCCATCTATCTCCAGGGTTTGCTGAGTGGGATGAGAATTAATCTGATATATTTGAAAGGCTCTGTAGTAACCTGGGGATGAGGGAGCCTTGGCTCAGGCTCTGGCTCTTGACTCTGTCCCAGGTGATGAGCAACAAGCAGAATCTGGTCCCTGGATTCAAGCTCCGGGGCCTGTAGACTGGTCAATGGGGAGTGGGAAATGCTGAAGTAGCCTCAGCACCAGGGAGGATTTACCCTTTGGGATCTGTGGTGAAGTATTTACCCAAAATGTTGCCTTTGAGGATGCTCGTTCCCATGCATTATACCTGCCTGGGTGGCACAAGCTATCTCCTGCTGAGAGCTCTGGACCATTTTCCAGAGCACCCACCACTTCGGTCTGGTGGGTGAACTGCAATGCCCATCAGCTTTCTTAGGCAAATTCGGTCATCCCTGTTCTCCCACCCCAGCAATGGGGAACGCTGTGAGCTCCCCAGTGTCACCGATGGGGGTCAAACAGCAAACGTGGGTGAGCATCTTCTCCTATGATGCTTTGGCTTCTCCCTTCGCCAGCCTTGGACCTGGGGTTGGTGTGAACGATGTGGGGATGGATTTTCAGGCACAGCATGGAAGAAAAAACCCTTCTCCTTCTTGTATTTATCTCAGCGCCTTTCTTGCTATGAACTGCTGCCAGCCTGATGCCAGCTGGACCGTTTATGATGGCAATAAAAGCCAAACGGTGATATAAAACTGCACCTGTCATAATTGGGCTTGATTTAACCATGGATGGAGGCAGCCAATGGTGATGCTCATTTGATACGTTGTGTGAGGGTGCTTTGGCCAGAGGGTAGCACCACGGCCGTTTTCCCCACCACTGTGCTGGACACTCAAGCATCTGTTTTGCAGGGGAATAAAATCGCTTCGATTCTCCCCAAAAGCAGGATGCTCATGGTTTAAAGTAATGGGAGAAAAGGATGTCTGCTGTTTTAATTTGATGTTGTCAGGCTTATTTTTCCTTCCTTTCTTTTTCTTCCTGAACTCCATCGGAGACTGGATGGTGCTAAAAGATGAAGAGAACTTTTAACTCCTGCTGCTCTGAAACTCCCCGCTGTGTTTTCTCCTTTCCTAGAAAGGCAGCCATGCCAATGGCCAGAAGGTCCTTTGCTCCCTGGTTTTTACAGGCTGCTGGAGACCAGACAGGAGCAAATGTCCATTGTACAGAAACAGCTTGCTTGTGCATGGCTCCTGTACTATACTAGACTGGGGGGGATGTGTTTACCTCTCGTTTCCCCTGTTCATGAGAAGTGTGGGAATGTCTCAGTGCAGGATTTGGGGTAGTGAGTTACAAAAAGGGGTTGCAGACCCCTCTGAGAGTGATGAGGCTTCTAAGTGGTTTTCATATATGAGGTATTTTCTGCTGCTTTCTGTTTGATTTTCTCCAGCTAATTCTTCCCTTGTGCTTGCAGGGCATGCAAAGGATGCTCCAGCAGCTCCCGAGTTTTTGGGTACTTCAGGAGTTTGATCCACATCATGGACATAGATAGGCAGGGGTAAAGAAGCTCCCAGCATCCCTGAGTTTGGGGTCATGGCAGCACTGTTCAAAGCAGGACCTTATTTTCAGGCTTATAAAGGTGATGCTTCAGTTCAACCTTCATTTAAAGAGTGGATGCTGTGTGCAGGTTTTGTTCCCCAGGTCCTGATACTGGCCATAGGATAGCCAGACCTTGTGTTGATTTTCTTTCTCAGTCTAAGGAGTGTCAATGGGAAGGGAGCTACAAGGGGCAGGAGGGCTCACTGTCAGCAGTGGAATACAAAATGAAGGTGGTAGCATCTCCCTGGAAATCCCGTGAGCTCCATCCAAGGGAAACACCAAGCACCAGACTTGGGTACCACCCCTCATCTATCACAGCAGAGTCCTGGGACTCTGATCAAGCTTGGCCATCTGAAGGCTAATCTCCACTGCTGAAAGCAAGCTTAGTTTTTTCCCTCAGGGCTTCGATTTTATTATCCCATTGGATATTTCTGCATGATGTCCTGTCTTGGTTTCTTTTCTCCTGGCTGTCCTTGCTGACAGGGTTTGAAAGCATCATGACCTATGCTCAGTACAGTCTCTCCATCCCCTTTGGAGATGATTGTTTGGATGATGCATTTAATCACCACTAATGAAAGCAAACAGTGTAATGTCTGTCCAGGTGGGGCTGCTCATCCCTGTCTTCATTTGGGTTTTTGAGGACAAGTTGAGCCCATGGAGATGGGTTCATGCATCATTGATGGGAAGGTAATGGGAGAACAGGTGTAAAGCAGCTGGTTATCTCTGTAACCCATTAATACATGTCCTAGGGCAAAATAGCTCCGGGGCTGCATGAGAAGTGCCTCCTCTCTCCTTTCTGACCCAGAGATGAGAAGTGGAAGGTTTAAAAGGGGGGGGGGGGGGGGGCGAATAGCACCCTGTCATGGTTTAAAGGGGGGGGGGGGGGGAGAGAAGAACCCCTCAGGTTTTAAAGCTGCTTGTGCTTGTTCTCAGCCTGGGTGGGCATCACTTAAACAGAAGCATCCACCTAGAAACCCCTGAGAACACCTGCAGAGGGGTTGGGGCAGTGTATTTAAGCCCTGATGTGCAACAGCATTAATGATGCAGGGAAGAGGATGCTGCAAAAAGCCTATGATGGCTCAAACCCTGGCTAATGGGGCATGCAGGAGCAAGCTTGTCATAAAAAAACCCTAAAAGCTGGTCATCAAAAATCAAATGGAGTTGCTATGTTCTGGAAGGGAGAGGGAAAAGGGAGACAAAGGACCTTTCCCTCTAATTACAGGAACAGCAGAGGCGGCAGGGAAGATGAAAGCTTCATGTAAAATACCAGGTGTTTTGATCTGCAGCTGAGTTACCTCCGAGATGTTCCAGGAGGATCCCCCAAGTCACATTAGCTTCGGAGGGTTTGTTTTAAAATAATAACCATGAAAAAAGCTTCCTTTTTTTGTCTGTGTCTTTGAGACTAAAAGCTTTAAATGCCAGGGCCTGATCCACCTCCCCAGGACAGAAGCATCCATTCCTTTCCTGCAAGGCTCCACTTGGAGCTTTGCTGGGTAATGCTTTCCCCCGTGAGCTCAGCCCAGAGGCTCCAACCCACCAGATGCATGGGTTTTCTCCTGTGCTGCGACAATGGATTTATGGGCTGTCTCCTCCATCTGGAAAGACCCAAAAGTTTGGCTTCGGGGGCCAAGGACCTTTACAAGAGACTTCATAGTGAAGAATCAACCTGTGAGCTCTTTCTGCCTCTTCTTGTATGAGTGTGGCTTAGAAAAGCCTTCCTTTTTCTAGGAGTTAAGGCAAAAGAAGAACTGGAATATTTGAAGAAGAAATGATGTCTTTAAGAACCGAGGATGATCAGGGACTGGAGCACCTCCCATACAAAGACAGGCTGAGAAAGTTGGAGCTGTTCAGCCTGGAGAAGAGAAGCTGCGTGGAGACCTCAGAGCAGCTTCCGGTATTTGAAGGGGGCTATAAGGATGCTGGAGAGGGACTATTCATCAGGGACTGGAGTGATACGATGAGAGGTGATGGGTTCAAACTGAAACAGGGGAGATTCATGTTAGACATGAGGCAGAAGTTCTTCCCTGTGAGGGTGCTGAGGCGCTGGCACAGGGTGCCCAGAGAAGCTGTGGCTGCCCCATCCCTGGCAGTGTTCAAGGCCAGGTTGGACACAGGGGCTTGGAGCAACCTGCTCTAGTGGAAGCTGTCCCTGCCCATGGCAGGGGTTGGAACTGGATGAGCTTAAGGTTCTTTCCAACCCAAACCAGGCTGGGATTCTATGATTCTAAGTGTACAAGCACCTGGGACAAACCCTGGCTCCACTTTGGGTGCATCACCTGTAGGCATCACCTATTGCCCTAGGTCCCAACTCATGCTTAATCACTAAGGAGCATCTGAAGCCAGAGCTGCTTCTCTAGGATGCTCCTGGCATTGACAACTCTTAATTGAGTGCCAGGATGTCTCCCCACGGTCTGGCTTGGGCTCAGAGCAATATGTAACTGACAGCTGGCAAAAGCACCATTTCATCCAGCAACGGGGCGAATCCAGCAAATAATTGTCCAAAGATTATCGCGGCGTAATGGTGCAACAACGGCAGCCGCTGCACATCATTAGAGCTTACCAGGGAGCACGGGAAGAGATTCAACAGAACTAAAGCAAACAAATGCAGAGCAGATGCAGCGTATTAGTTGTGCACGGATCGACTTAAGAGCTGTGTGTCAACAGCAGCCAAGCAAGGCAGGGGTTGGCAGGACCTGAGGCTGGTTGCATCCCTCAAGCATGGCTCCATGCTTGTGGGTTCTTGGGTGTGAAGGAGTTGATGGGCACGCAGGAGAAGTTGGTATCACTTATGTTCTTTCTGTGGGACTTAGGAAAGAGGTACCTGGGGTTTTACCTCACCTCCCTGCCTGCCGGATGGGTGCAATAACCCATGGTGTCTTTGTCTTGTCATCCAGGTGGTAACTTAAGTAACTTCAGTCTTCAAAGCCAGGTTGGACAGATTCTTGGGTGACATGGTTTACTGTGAGGCATCCCTGCCCATGGCAGAGGGTTGGAATTGGGTGATCTTAAGGTCCTTTCCAACCCAAACCGTTCTGTGATTCTATGAACTGTTTTTGCCCTGGCTCTTTTTCAGCCCTCAAAGCTCCCCCACTGTGCTGATACTGGCCCTGCTCCTCTGGGTTTTTATATTTAATTCCATGTGTGATGGGGGGCTGGCATCATCACTGTTTGCACTGCTCCTTTATGCAGCTACTTGGGCTCAGAGTCCTGCAAATATTTGCGCTGCTCCATCAACTGGAACATAAGAATTAACAAGTTTCAATTGCCTGTACATGGGAAAATCAGGATGATCGGAGCCTGTGGTAGCATCTCATTACTTCTTGCAGCCAGCTCCATGGGCCAGTCTGAGGTGCTGCCCTGGTGCAGGAGCACATCCCAGTCTCTCACTGGGAATGCTGTGATCTATCCAAACCTGCGATAAACCTCTCCTTAGGAGAGGAATCGATGTTAATAGGGATTTGCTCCTTTCTTAGTATGAAAAGAAGTATTAAGGCATTGGTGGAGGTTAGTTGGTACCTCCAGGTTAGGCTGCCCCAGTTAAGGACTGCAAACGACCAGGATGAAGATTGTTTGGACTGTTAAATCTTACCTAACCAGTAGGAACTGGCTTGGACAGTGGTTTTTGGATGGTTTTGAGGAGGAATGGTAAGCCCTGAAGTTTCTGGCTTTTTTGGAACTGGCAGCAACTTTCTGTCCTAAAGCTATATCCTTGGGGTGAATGGTCCAGGGGAAAGAAAAGCAATGGGGGATGTAATTATTTGCCTTTGCACATTGGTATTTTATTCTTTAGCTTGGTGCTATATTAGTGCAGACCTCAGGGCAGCTGGAGAAAAGGTTTTCTGGATGATGGAGATATTCTTGCTTTGACCATCTGCTGCAGGCTGGTTTATACCCATTACATTGGTTCCCCATCCTCAGTGTCTAAGCTCCCTCTAGTCCCAGATGAGAATGATGATGGTCCATTCCCAAGTTGCAATATTACTACTTTGTTTTGCAGACAAGACAAACTCTCTTCCTCCTTTCTTCAGACCACCACACACCAAGTGATGGAGTTTTCTGTGTCTGGCACATGCTTAAATATCACTTAATGTGAGCGGAGTGTAACAGCTCCCCATGAGCCATATGCGCCACAGCAGCTGGGGGATGTTTGCAGCCTGCACTGGAGAAAAATGCATAGGACATCATCAACTTCCAGCATTTTATTCCACCTATGCCTTTTTTATTTGTCACTATGGTAACTACAAAGTAAAGATCAAAGCAGCGTGCCAACAGCAGGAGAAGGTATTATTTCTCCAGCCTCCTGCCTTGCAGGAATAACTTAAGCTTGGTTTTATTTCCTTCCCATTCAGAAAAACCCCTTGCTGCTGGCCAATGCTGCTACAAAGGGGTTGTACCTTTTTTTTGGCAAGGGATATCTTTTTTTTTTTGGCAAAGGATTTTGACTGTTCCAAAATTTCACCTCAAGAGTCTGGGGATCAAATAAGTTGAATTTCCTTTGGTTTTGAGGCAAACGTGAAGTGCAGCTGAATGGATGGGTGATGGGGTAATGCGGCACAGGGTGAAGAGGGCTCATAGAGAAGGTCCTGTGATTTAATAGCGGTGATGGTTTGAGTGGGTCCTGGGGCTGGAGGAGAGAAACTGCAGCTCCCAGAGGCTTGTGGAGTGGGAAAAAGCTTCTCAGGAGGAAACACTTGGTTTGTTTTCTGGAAAACACTGATTTAATTAAAGGAAAAAGAAACTGCGGGGCAATGACATGGTTGACAAGGTGGCCTGGCTGTGGGGAGTGGATGTGCCCCAGGGACTGCTCTGAGACCTTGATGGTCCCAAGTGGGCTCCCATGGCTTTGCCGCTTGGGAGACGACTGGCTCCCAGTGCCTGTGGTGGGACCAGAGCCACTCCTTGGGGCAGAGAGCAAGAATAACAAGTGTCTCAATGAAAACAAGAGGCACTTGGCTGCGTGGTGGGCTGGCATCTCCTCCTGGCTTCGCGGAGCAGCTTGCTCTGGGTGAGGAGAGGAGCTGGTAAGGCACTGAGGCAGGTTATAGGGTCACTGCACATGCCAATATGCTCCATCCATGTCTGCTGGCTGGGCTTGTTGAGGAGGATGCTGCTGCCTGACCTGCCTGCAAGCTGCCAAACTTTCTCATGGGTGTTTTGTGTTGCGCATGGAACAGACCAGCCTGGTGGGACCACAGCCTGGTGGAGCTGAGACAGTGGAGGGGAGAAGGAGGAGTAGGAGAAGTACCACACTGGCTGTTCTGGCTGGTGCAGAGAACAGGAGGTTCAGGTCAGAAAAGGGAGCCCCCCAACAGTTGATATTGCTCCTGGCTATGGCCCATGGCTCTGTGTTTGGGATGGGTTTGGTGTCCCCATCCATGCCCTGTGGCTGTGGGGCTTGGGGTCCAAATCCATGCCCTGTGGCTCCAGGCAAAATGTTTTAATGTGGATAAAAGGACAGAAATCACACAACTCTTGAATTCTGCTTGATTTTTGCTTGCTTCTGCTTAGTTATCATGGAAACAGGGTGCAAGCACTGAACAGGAAAGGGCCCTGCTCTATGTGTGTAGCTGCAGCTCCAGGGCACTTGGTATCCAGCAGTTGCCCTACTCTGATTACCCTTGGAATTCTCCTAATGATTAATAATTGCACTTTTCCCTGATAGGTGTAGAAATAGAAAGGCAGGTGAAGAAAGAAAGAGGATGCTCATCAACGTGCTGCCATCATCATCCTTCCCTGCCACCTGAAGCCGAATTTCCTGCCAAGCACATGACATTTCCAGCCCTACTTTGTTGAAGCTGCTATGGAAGGAAGTACAATCCCAGACTTTGTATTTTTAATGATACCAAAGTGTAGCCAATATGCACAGGCAAACTTTAACTCTGATTTAAAACAGAGAAGGAAGAGGGGGGGATTAGAATACACAAGCACCATCAAAAGTACCAAATGTGAGGCTTCTGTGTTGCGTGTTTGCAATGTAAGTGGTAATCTCTTACTCTATGGGCTATAAAACAGCTTTTAAGTTGGAATACTGTGTGCATTTGTTGTTCCTACAGATGAAACAAGATGCACAGTTGCAGCAATGAGTAGTACAGACAATCAGGATGGAGGCACTTAAAAAATCAGCAGAAGGTTTTCAGCTGTTGGGAGAGTTTCAGGAGGGAATCTAAGGACAGCCAGGGGCCATCTGGTTTTAAGAAGGAATTTAATCCAGTTAGGAGTGGGATTATGTGATATATTTGCTTGCAGGTGCTGGGGCATGGAAGTTTCAGACTTAACATGAGCCGGCAGCATGTGCTCACAGCCCAGAAAGCCAATCATATCCTGGGCTGCACCAAAAGGAGCGTGACCAGCAGGTCAAGGGAGGGGATCCTGCCCCTCGACTCTGCTCTGAGGGACCCCACTTGCAGCACTGTGAGCAGCTCTGGTGTCCTTAACATAAGGACATGGAGCCACGAGGATGACCAGGGGCTGGAGCACCTCCCATATGGAGACAGGCTGAGAACATTGGGGCTGTTCAGCCTGGAGAAGAGAAGCTGCGTGGAGACCTCAGAGCATCTTCCAGTGTCTGAAGGGGGCTACAGGGATGCTGGAGAGGGACTTTTCATCAGGGACAGCAGCGACAGGACCCAGGGTAATGGGTTCAAACTGAAACAGGTAAAGTTCAGGTTAGACTTAAGAAAGGAGAACAACATACTCATCTCTCCAGAGGGTTACAAATTTATATAGATGTTATATAAAATTATATAATTTCATTAAGATAAGGTAAGTTTATACACATTTCTAGCTCAGGAGGGACATAAGTATTTATACCACAGGGAGGCTGAGCCATGAGATGCTGCTGCTGCCCTTAACCCTCTGCATTTCACTGCTCCAAGCAGGACTGCATCCACATACCTTCCTCACCAGGCATGTGGTGAACCATACCATGAACTTGATCCAAATTTTCCATGAGCTTTCATTTTATTGCAGAAGAAAACCAGAGAAGCACTAACCCCACTGTGTGCATGCCTACAGGCACCTCACACAGGGATGTACACATGACTGGGATCAAAATGAGCTAGGACAAACCAATACATTACTCCAGCACACCCACCAGCAGCCCAGGACCTCCTCTTCTTAATCTGCATGGATAAAGGATGCAGCTGGATCCTTGCAGACAATTCCCATGGGCAGACAGGGTGGCAGGACCAAGGGGAATATGGGACCAGGGAGTGTTTGGCATCGTTGAGAGTGCAGCGATATCAAACCAACATCTGCACATTGCTGACAAAGTGGGTTTTGCCTGCGGTGGATGGGTGTTGCTTGCAGCCCTTGATCTCTGTTGCCACCAACACAAGCTCTTCAAACATTTATAAATCTCCTTTCTAATGATGAAGAATGTTATTACTCTGCTTGAAGCTTCTGGTGTTAAGTGTGGTCCCAAGGTTGGGTTGAGCTTGGAGGGTGGATTGACACCCTGGAGCCATCTCCACTGCTTGTTATTCCTGGGAGTAGAAAGCCCTCCTCAGCTGGTGCTCTTCATAGACTCCTCCCTGAGAACAATTCTGGGTTAACCTGGTAGGAGCTTGGTCGTGGGTCAGAGCTAGCAATGGAGGACTCCAGAGTCAAGAGGGGCTTGTCTTGCAAGTTGACTGTAGCATCCTCCTGAAAACACATTTTGGGTATAAACTTGATGCTGGGCTGGAGGAGCTGTGTGCTCGGTGATGGTGGTGTGGAGCTCCTCCCTGCAGAGGCTTGATTTGGAGGCCACTGGTTTGGGCAAAGGAGATGCTGACCTTCCTGGCTGTGCAGGATCAGGCCTCATGGAGCAGTGCTACATGACAGAGCCTTGGGTAAAATGGTCTATTGTGAGATGTCCATGCCCATGGCAGGGGATTGGAACTGAATGATCTTAAGGTCCTTTCCAACCCAAACCATTCTATGAGGCCCAAGCAGCTGAAGATGGGAGTGATACCCACATGAGATGCTGCAGCACCAGCACCATGCAAACGCAGGAACATCTACTGAAATCCTGCTCTGGGTGATTTTTGACTTCAGCAAACCCGAACAAAGAAGTGGTTGTGTCCTGCCACCCTTTGGAATGAAAGAAAACACAAACCCCTTGTTTCTTTGAAGCTGTTTCAGAAACACAATGTACAGATGCAGGAGGTGGATTGGTCCCACCCAACCCCAAGCATCCCTCAGTAGCAGTTGACATGCATTGAAACTCAGCAACTGTATAAAAGCTGGGGATTTTCCTAAAACTTACTTGTTGGTGCATGTTCTCCTGGCTGCCTTCTGCCTTTTTGCACTCTGGATTTTGGCAGGCTCTAATGGCCAGCTTTGTATTCATTAGGAGGAAGGCCCGGCTGGCACTTGCCCATATGCAACTCTCTGGGGTGCCCAAGTCTCTTGGGCAGCTCTGGAAAATATTTCATGCCAAATAGCAAAAATCTGCTGCAAAAATGCTCAGGTAGTTCTTCTGTCCTGGGTGGCTGGGGTGATGTAGACCTTCCATAGCAGAATTCCAACATCTGAAGGGGTCCTACGAGGATGCTGGAGAGGGACTTGTCATCAGGGACTGGAGCAATAGGACAAAGGGTGATGGGTTCAAAATTAAACAGGGGAAGTTCAGGTTAGATCTAAGGAAGAAGCTCTTCACTATGAGGGTGCTGAGGCGCTGGCACAGGGTGCCCAGAGAAGCTGTGGCTGCCCCATCCCTGGCAGTGTTCAAGGCCAGGCTGGACAGAGCCTTGGGTGGCATAGTCTAGTGTGCAGTATCCCTGCCTGTGGCAGGGGGTTGGAACTGGATGATCTTGAGGTCCTTTCCAACCCAAACCATTCTCTGATTCTACGTGCAGTTGCCTGTCTGGTCAGACCCTGGGGACAGATGCTGAGTACCCTTCCCCTTCAATGGGGACATCTGGGCCCCTCTCAGATGTTTCTGCAGGGTAAATGGAAGGCAAGCACCAAGGACCACCCTGGGCATCCACATGAGTTTTGATGGGTGCAGGGGTTTATTCTGCACCAGGGATTGGAGCCTGGCTGCTGTACCCCAACAGCAGAGACAGCACTGCATTGGTCCCAGGCTTTGCAGAGGCAAGCTTGCATCTCTGAGGGAGGGAATAAATGGGGATGGCTGAGAAGCATGTACCACAGATGCTCCAGCCCCTGCCCTGTTCCCTGCATGCTCTGGCAAAGAGGCACTATGGGCAGGGTGAGAGAGGGGTCCCATGGGGATACTGGGGACAGCCTGAGCCTGCCCGCAGTGCTCCAGCCCGTGTCTCCCCCACTGCCCGCCTCCACAAGCGTCCCGCTGTTCGTATTAATGCACTGCTCGAAATACAAGCTGTGATGGAGGAGATATATTTAGACTAAATCCCTTGCAGGTGATTCTTGTGGGGGGAAAACAGGGTTTGATTTTTTGCTGTGATGGTTTAGCCTTGGGGTCTCCTTTAGAAGATCTGCTCTTTGTGCCAGCAGCACCAGCAAAGCCCCCAAGGTAGTGAGTGCTTTTGGGGACCAGCCCTGCCATCAAAACTCACATCTCATGTGCAGATCAGAAACCCTGCAGCATGCATCCAAACCCTCCCCACACTGTCTATCCATCACTCCTGATGGATGTTATTGCAGGGTAGCTCTCAGTAAGTCTTTCTTTGTAGACCCCTTGATCTCAGTGATGTCACACGACAGTGTCTGGTTGTGCTCCATGCAAAGCAGCCTGTGCTCACCTTCTTTCCCTGAAGGCTTGTGCTAGGAAAAAGGGGATTTTTTTCCCCCTCGAGATACATGTGTGTGCTCAAACCCTCTAGTAAATGCAACATGACTCAAGGAGGTTTTTGCTTGAGCTGATCCCAAAAGATGTGTGCTTGTATGCTGCAAACCCAGCTCATGGAAAGGTGATGGCTCCCACAAGGCGCATGGTCCCTAATCCTTGCTGTCTATCCACCTATCTCTTCCTTGGGTTTATATCTCTCCATCTGTTTAAGCAAGAAAGTGTTTTCTCCTTTGTGGATGTATAATGTTGCTTCTTACCCATGCACTCAGTGGGTCTGCAGTGCTGCTACAGCCTTTCCTCACTCTCCCCATCATCCATGGCTCTTGCCAGGCTCTGCGGGGAGGCTAGTCTGGGCCCAACCCTGCACGCAACAAGCTCTTACCCTCAGCTGCAGGCAGAACTGAGCCACAACTTGAGTGGTTTGAGAGCTTGCCAGGATTTCCACTCCCGGAGAGCACAGAAATGGTGCCAGCAAAGGCTGAAGGCATCTCACAGCTCTGATCCCTGTGAACACGATGGGAAGGATGCACCAGCAAGAAAACAGGGTAAACCATGATGGCAAATAGGAGTTTCATCTTCTTATAAGTTTTCACCTTTTACAAGGAAATTACCTTCCATTTCTTCTCTTTCCTGTGCCCTAGAAATAAAGCAGCAGTGGCTGGGAAGCTCCCCATTTGATAGCATTATGGATGCTGAGCGTAAGT
Organism: Nestor notabilis; assembly: GCF_000696875.1. Taxonomy (NCBI): domain Eukaryota; kingdom Metazoa; phylum Chordata; class Aves; order Psittaciformes; family Psittacidae; genus Nestor; species Nestor notabilis. Next base: position 26,180 of record NW_009928585.1, read on the forward strand.
GGTGCTGTGTAGGCACACATGGGCAAAGCAGCAGCATTTGACTGTGGGTTTGGGAGGCACTGGAGTTCCAGTGGTACTCTGAGCTCCCTGTGGGTCAGGACTGAGCTCTGCCTTGGCAGCGTGAGGCTGGAAAAAGGTGAGGAAGAGTTTTATTATTTCTCTGGTCCATCGGTCATAGGAGGTGTGTTTTATGTCTGCAAAACAAAGGCTGAAATGGGAGATCAGGATTTATTTGGGAAATAAAACTCTCCCCATATATTCATTCTTTATTTTTTTTTCCCTTTCGCTTCCTACAGTCTATTTATCTAACCCATTTATATCTGTTCATCTGTCTCCTGTTTATCTGGAGTATCTTTCAATATATGTCTATGCCTGTTCCTTTCTACATTATCTCTCTGGCCCTTATGTATTACCATGAAATCTCTCCTTTTCTCTCCATCTTCTTAGAAGTATCAGCTTTTGGGCTGTTTCTCTTTCTCATTCTACCTTTTGCATGCTGCAGCATTTCCTAACCATGACCACCACTCTGCTGGAACAGAGTAGTTTAAGCAAATGAGGAATTTGATCAGTTATGTATGTTATGCATTTGGGGATGTGATGTGGAGCTGGGGCACATCCCTGTGATGGACCACGATGGAGGAACATTGGTGACAAGGAGGTGTGTGAAGCGCAAGGGAGATGGCACTGAGTCTTCATGGTCTTGGGAAGGAATAAGCCCCCCTCTCCAAGCTGTCACAGGGGATGCAAGCATCAAGTTGGGTTGCTTTCAAACCATGACCCTCCTCCTCCTCCTCCCACTCCTGCCAACGTGACTCAGAGGCATCTTGACAGCTCTCAGCAGCACAGACCAGGTCAAATGCTCATTTAGAGATGAGCAGCTTGGATGCTGTTTGTGCTGCAGGGATTGGTGGGCAGGCAGTTAAATACATTTTCCCATGCCACATCCTGTGGTGCTCTTGATTAACTTTGTTCTCAACATACCTCGATTTTGTGCTGAGTCTTGTACCCATCATCTTGCTGATTTTTAACCTTCTCAATGCCAGTGTGGTCAGCCCAGAGCAGGACATTGTCTCTTCTGCTAGCCCAGCTTGGTGCTCCTTCCTCTTGTGAAGGGTGAATCAACCTATTCCAAGCCCCACATGCTTTCTTTGACACAGACACTCCACCTTTGCAGGTCACACTGCCTAAACCCTGTTCTCCTTTCCTCATGGCAAGAAAAGAGGGCTTGAGTGACCCCAGCAAGAGGCACATCTCCACAAGTCACAAGTATTGTCCAGAGGCACTAATATGTTTGCTTTAATACTCTAATGTCTAGTTATTGTATTAAATTAGCCACAAGTAGCCATCAGGAAGAGAAGACGCCCCTTTCTGCTGTAGTAAGTGCAGTGGTAGAGTGCCTCTTGGGTATGTTGCCAGTAGCGTGCTACTGCCTGAGAGAGAAGCTCGGTGTTTCCTACAGACAACCAAATGCACCCTTAGTTTGAATGCATGACCCTGACCTTGTCAGGCTTGAGGAGAGTGACATGTCAAGCTGTTTCTGGAGAGCGAACCTTAGCCATGTAGTAACATGCATTACCAGATGTTGTCGTCTCTGAATCCTCACTCAGCATGAGACACCACATGCTGTCTGTTGTCCTGATCCCCATGGCTGCCCCTTCCCACTGCTTTCCACCTGAGTCCACATTCTCCCCTAGGACTATCTTCTTCGCCTGCCTGTCCCTCCCCGTGCACACTCTCATCTCCCATGTTGCTGTCTCTATCTCCTTTCTCTAGGGCACATACCTCCTGCCTTGCTCCCATCCTGTCTTGCTTCAGGGTCTTCATAGAATCCCAAACTAGTTTGGGTTGGAAGGGACCTTAAAGCTCATCCAGTTCCAACCCCCTGCCACAGGCAGGGACACCTTCCACTAGAGCAGGTTGCTCCAAGCCTGGTTTTCATATTGCACTGTTACTTCACCCATGGCCCCAGACAACTCATCCCTAATTCATCCCTCCTGCCTCCAGCAATCCTCCCTTTTTCATTTTACAGTTGTCTCCTCTCCATTTCATGCAGAGGAAGCTCGGCCAGACCCTGCCTGTTGGAAGCCCTCCCCAAAAGTGGCCACCAGCCATGGGAAGACTCGCAGGGATTACAGTTTATGAACACCTGGGTCAAGGCCTTCAAGAAGCATATTGCGTGTGCATATCCCTTTCTTCTTCTTAGCAACAGCTGCCACTTCCTATGGCCACTTCTTGCATCACAGAGCTCCCATGGGACACTTGTCAGGAAAACAGGGTAAAGTTGCTGAAATTATTTCCCAGATGTAAATTATTACCCTGAATTTCTCATCAAAAAACAATAACAGGGGATTTATGTTCCTTTTTGTTTTGATGGAAGCCAGGATGCATAAGAAAGCTGGCAACACACACCCATTACATAATTAGATTGAAAGGAAACCACCCCTCTGAAGACAATGAGATGATAAAAGAGATCAAGGTCCCTGGGAAAACTTAATCCTCCCTTTTTTTTTCTCCCCCATTATTTCTCAGGTTATTTCACTTTGCTATTAAGAAATTTGATTTGCTGATGAGCAGGAAGAGGAAGCTTCCAGGCTCAGAAAATAAAGGAGTTGGGTTGTGTGAGGACAAGCTATTAAAGATTCAGTGACTGTACAACCCCAAAGGTAGAGAGTCTCCCATGAATTAACATAGGACCTGGAAAGAAGCTGATTAAACCCTTGTTCTGTCACTGGAGATGTCCTGCAGTCACTCTCAAAAACAGCAGGTGAAACCAGTCCATGCTCCAGTGCCTGTCACTGAAACCTGCCTCTGTCTCTGACCATGGCCACCGTCTGGGGTCTCAGGGGGAACCTGGATGTCTGGGTGAGTCCTGGTCTTCTGGGGTTTCTTAGGGGGGCTAATTGTGTCTTTCATAGAGTTGGTTGGAAGGACAAGGAGGGTCCTCACAATCAAGGCTACAACCTGATTGCCAAGTTGGTTGCTCCTTCAATGTGCAAGGGTGTTCCTGCAGCTTTGCTTGCAGCAAGAGGGGACCTTCACAGAACGTGTCCCCTCATGGAATGTCCTTCCCCAGGAGCTTCCTCTGCCATCATACAGCTCCTCCCTGTGAGGATCTTTGCTTGTGCACGGGGCAGTTGTTTGCAGGAGGAAGCCTCCTCTCAGCCTCATGGAGATCTCCATGCATGGAACCTCTGCTTGGAGGTCCTCGGGGTACAGGAGACCTTTCTATATGAACATCTCAACTGCAAAGTTTCCCACCACAGGGAAGACACCTTTGTCCTTCTTCTTTTGGGTTCCCCCCTCTACTACTGGCACTGGGTTGGTTTGGTGATGACAGATCCCTTTAAGGCTTATGGGCCCATGAGGCTGACACATGGTGATGGCAGATTCCACCTCCTGCCCGAGAAAGTGGTGAAACCTCCTGGCCAGGTCCATGCAGTTGCAGAGCCAATGCCCCTCTGGAGTGAGCACGTTCAGGAGGTCTCTTGGGTGACCACAAGAAACCCTTGTTTGCTTCAGTGATTAAAAGTACTTCACTGATGCCCATCAGAAAAGTTGGGACAATTTTTGTCCAAAGTCCTGCAGATGGAGGCAAGTGAAAAGGCCACGTCAAGCACTAAAATTGCCTCTCTCAAACCCTGGGAAGTAACCAGCCAAGATGGATTGGGTGCCTTGTAGGTACCTATTACGATTTCTTTGCATGCATTTACTAAGTGCTAGTTGTTTTGTTTGCAGGTAATAAGGAAAGGTTTTGACTCGTGGGGTAGGAGTATCTAGACCTGCATGCACCAAGAATGTGGTAAAGGTCTCATAAGAGGTGAATATTGGGAACCAGATACCCTGGGAGCGTGTGGAAGGAGGGCAGCACCTAACTGCGGTGTGCTCCATCTGCCTCCCTGCCACCAGTGATGAAGGGAAACTGAGGCAGCTTGTGCAGGGGCAGAGGTTGGTTGGGTACCAGAGCAGGACCTAGACTGCTGCCTCCAAATAAACAAGATAAAACAGAACATCTTCTGCCTGCCTTATTCCTTGCAGTGATGAACTTAAGCTTAACAGAGGGATGAGGTGTCCCCGTGCCCCTTGCAAAGCCATGCTGGGGTGATGTGGTCCCCCATCCCACCGTCACTGCAAAGCTGGTCTGGGATGAGTCTTGTCACCATGATGGGGTGTGTGAGCAGGGAGAAAAGGCAGCCCCATGCCACGGTGGTGACCAGGGGGCTCCAGTGATGTGGGTTCTTCCTCTGTGCCCATCATGTCACGGCTGCCCTCAAGCATGAGAACTGCTCCAGCTGCTCAAACTGGCCTTTCATTGTCCCCAAAGGAAGGAACTAGCTGAATGCCACAGCCATGCTTCAGCTGAAATGAAGCTGCACATCTGGACCCAGTATCAGCTCCAGCATGGGTAATTCCGCTGTGGACCAATGTCCCCATGGTCCTTCCCTGTTGTTTCAGTCAGAACTGCTATTTCACGCTTCCTCACGTTGTCTGAGTGACTCTGGGAGTGGGACAAATCCAAATGCCCACAACAGTGCCTGCCGAGCTGAAAAATGAGGAGGTTTTTCCAGTTGCTATGGGAGGTTTTCCTTCTTTTTCCAGCCCAGGCACCTCTTCAGGGAGGACTCTCACTGGCTCGTCCCTCCTGCCTGCCTCAGGGAGGGAGGCTGCAGACTCACATCAAGGGCTTTGGCTCAGCTTTTTAGCATGAATTATTAATCCATTGCCAGCCTTTCCCTGCCTCATTCTGGAGCACCTCCTGCACAGCAGATTCACTGTGGCCAGCAGGAGCTTTGTTCATATTGTCATCTTCACCCCACCACATTGATTTGTATGTGCCCATGGTGGGTGTCATTTTACCCCTCACTCAATGTTCAGTGGTCATATCCTCCGACCAGCTCCTTGCTCTGCTGCTCCTGGAGATGATGTAGACGTGGGACTTCTCTCCTGGTAGGGTGGTCTTCCCTCTCCCTTTGCTTTCTCCTCCACCTGGAGACTTGCTTTTAGGGTGTTCCAGGAGTTTTGAGGGATGGAAACCCCTCACATGAGTTTGATGCAGTGGGAGGTGTTTGGAGACTGCCTTTGTCTCTGGTTGTATCAATAATTAGTATGTTGATCCAGAGCAATATTATAAACAGGGTAAATATGTCTTTTTTCTCCCCTTTTCTCTTCTTTTTTCTCCCCTTTTTCTCTTCTTTTTTCTCCCCTTTTTCTCTTCTTTTTTCTCCCCTTTTTCTCTTCTTTTTTTAGTAAGCAGCAAAAGCAAAAGAGCAGCTTTTAGAGTCACTGCTCAGTGGGAACTTTTCAGTCGTCCTGCAGGGCTTGTACTCTCGTCCCTGCTGAGATGCCCTCTCCATCCCTCTAGCCCAGATGGATTGGAGGTGGTTGTCTCCAGCCCTGGGCCCTTGGGTAGGTGACATGGCTCGGTGGCTCCATGGAGGGTGAATAGGTCCTGGCAATTTTAAAGTTTAGACTTTCAGAGCTCTTCTTGCAATGGGAAACTTACATATTATGGCATGGAGTCCTTTCAAGGCAGCTGAGAGCCCTTCAGCTTATTTGTGTTTTGGGGGCTGCTAGAAGGCCACGCTATGGGGACACTAGCATGGGCACATGTCTCATTGTATGTGGTTTCTCTGGCATCTTCTCACTGACTGTCTTACTTTCTCACTCATTTATTAGTCCTAATGCTTCTAAAGGCACATATTTGGATTTGGCAATCACAGCATGGTTCAATGTGTCCATCAGGGTTGAGGAGATCTTGGGAAGAGAGGCTGACATATCCTTGGCAGAGAGTTTCCTCTGGTTGAATCTCCAAATCCTACTTGGGCAGCCAAGGAAGGGCACCTTTCCAGAAGCCTTCAGTGCCCAGCTTGCTGATTGCTGACATAAAGCATCTTGGCCTCAGTGTCCAAATAGTTTTTGAAGGTCATTTCATCAACTGGTTGACATTTATTCTGGAGAACACCACTGCTAACATGAGGCCAATTGTGCCCATGGCATTTGAACTTCCTAAATATGCAGTTAGGACTTTCTGCCTCTCACCTGTCTGCAGAGCTCACCTCTGCCTTTCATTATGTTTCTTGGGGTTCCGCAAGGCAAATTAAAACACCATCTGCTGTAGCTTCAGCACCTCCCAATCCCTCAGATATCTGCTAAATGACTCTTTGAAATACCTTGGGAGCAGAACTAATTCCAAATGGCATTAGCTGAAATTTGCAGTGTTCCACTGGTGTATTAAAAATCACTAGCTTTGAGCCCCATTCATCTAATTTTACTGGCTTTAATAGATGTGCTGCCTCCATGCTGAGAATATTTCTGCTTCTGAGAACATTGCTAGCTTTTCATTAAGAGTTTCCAGTGGATAATGCCTCCATTTGGAAGGTTTTATTTAAACCATACAAATCAACCTGCATCTATGATTTATTTGGCTTTTTAATTCCTACTCTTTTCAGTTAAATACACAAGGTTTAACTTAGTCTGCTGGTCGATACAGTCTGGAGGGATGAAAGACAATGGTGGGACAACTTGTTTGGTCATGACATCCTGGGAAGAGCTGGGGAATCAACCTTGTTCTGGTTCTACCAGCTTTGGGTAGCTGCGTCTTCTGTCAGCTTTCTCCAACGTGGTAGGACACCAAGGTGCCTCCCTTCTGCCACCAGAAAAGGATCTGGTTTCCTTCAAGCTTATTAATAGCCTCATTGATGCTGGAATGCACCTTTTGCCAACTATTTCATCCCTCTACCAGAAACCTGTGCCTGCAAGTAGGTCACTCTGCTTAGAAAACCATGTGCTGCCCATGCTGGGGTTTGAGGTGGTCCCTTCTTTGTGTGACCTGTTATCCCCCTGCCAGCAGAATGAGGAGAAGTGGTTCTGTCAGATTGTGGACCAATGTTTTTCACCATTTCCATCTGATTTGGACTCAGAAAGGAGCACACAGAAGTAAGGATGTGCTCCAGGGCATGAGAGCAGTTTGAGAAGCAATCGCTTGTTCTCAGCCCAAACTTCCCGAGGAGCATTGGGCTCCAAATTTTCATCTGGGTTTGGGACACCCAAGTTTGTCTCTTTATTGGATTCTCTCTGCAGGATGGATCTGAAATGGTTCTCCAGTGATGTGGTAGGAAGGGCCCTGGTGAGACATTCTGTTTCATCACCAGCTTCAATGCATCTTCTTGGGTGGGATGTACCTGCTTGGTGCTGGGGATTATCCAGACCTTGGGGAATGGAATGTGGTCTCCCAGCACGAATGGGTGGAGACTGTAGCTTGAATCCACATGCTTCTATGACAAGTAATAAAGGATCCATAATTTATGTGGTGCCTGACAGGGATTCCCCTTCTCCAAGCATTAGGTAAGTGTCCATCCAGCTTGGTGGAGCTGGAATGAGCTAATAGGCAGGGAAGAAGAAATGTAAGTCCTTGAGGGTGTCTAACCCCTGGGAGTGGAGCCGAGCTGCCATCCGCACACAGCAATTCCAGCTACGTGGGTGAGGGAGACAGCAGGAGGAGTGGGAAGTACAGAGCCTGCCAGAGGAGGAAACAAGCTGCAGGGGAAGGGAACCAGAGGGAGACGCTCTCGGATCACAAGCACCTTTGAAGCATGCAGAAGAGAGGAAATTGCTCCTCGGCCCCCTTGGGGATAGGCTGGCACATTATGCCTTCTACGTTTGATTTTAGCAAGGTGGAGGAAGGGAGGGAGACTGATCATGTCTTACTATGAGAGACAGAGCTCAAATTCTCTGGCATAGACTAACTTCCCCTTTGCAAGTCATCCCTAGGAATTGGTCTGATGAAAGATGATGATCTGCTGGGAGATGGTTCACTGCCCATCTGCATGAGACTTGCCTTGGCAGCGCCGGTGCCACGGGCTTGGGACATCCACCCTGCACACTGGCCTGGGATACTGGAGTGCAGGATGGGTCTACAAGGTGCCCCCTCCTGAGGGGGTGAGTTTGGTGGCTAAGGGGACACAGCAGTTGCCACTTTGATGCTGGTGTTGGTGTGTGCTGGGGATGGAGCAGGAGGGTGATGTTGCCAGCTGTGGGGTTGTACCTGATGTCCATTGGACCAGAGGATTGACCCAGGCATGTGTACCCCAACCCTTCCCTCTCCCAGGCACAAACAGGAGACCAGCATCTCTGGCTTGACCATTTGTACAACATCTTTGCAGCCATCCAGGACACTTGGCTTTGAGTGCGATGCCTTCAAGCATCAGGAAGTGTTTGAGCATCAGCTGGGCTCTGGCTGACGGTTTCTTCTCCAGTGCTGTACAGCAGGAGGCCAGACAGGACATCCAGTGGGAATGGGAGAGATGACCTTCTCCCACCTTGGCTCTTGTTGCCATACTCATTTGCAGTGACCATGCACCAGATGATGCTTCCTCTGTGTTTCCAAGCTGGTACAATTTCATTAGACATCCTGATTTTTCCTCTGCTCCTCCAGCATCTCGTGATGCTTCCTCTATGTTTCCAAGCTGGTACAATTTCATTAGACGTCCTGATTTTTCCTCTGCTCCTCCAGCATCTCCTCACACCGACAGAGGACTCTCATGTCCTTGGGGATGCCTGTGTAGGCCCAGGCAGGCTCTGCAGAGCTCTGCTCCCCTCTGGAGACACCCTCTGTGCATTGATTTCCCTGTGCAAAATCAGGTGGGATAGCCACTGGGTTTGATTTCAAGGAACAAATCTCCCTTCTTTTGGTCAGGACTCTGGTACTGGGGTCAGCTCATTTCCAGGATGGCTTCCAGCAGGGAAGGGTTGGAGGCCACATTGCAGCTGCTCAGATGCTGGGGCTGGAGTTGCCAGCAATTTTCTGCTGTGACCAAAATGATCTTTAATACATAAATCAGGGATCTCTTCCTTTCCCACACCTCCCATCTCTCCGTGCCCTTGGAGCCTGTGGCACACTGGAGCAGTGGGGACTGCTTGGAGCATCACCAGCTGGGGGGCATCTTGGTGAGCTGGTACCACTTCTTCCATGGCCAGATGCGTTTGGATGGACGTGTTTATTTCCTCTCTGTTTGCCCCTGTGGAGGGCTTCCCACTTCTACAACGGACCTGATGAGGCTGAAGATGGACAGATGGACAAAAGGGAGCCATGGGGCCTCAGCACAGCCTGGAGTCTACTCTGTCCATCTCTGCACCTGGAAAATTGCTGGTTTCTTCTCAAAAATCCCCCTTTCCTCCCTATTTTTGGGAGGGCTCTTGGGGCATATAATCCCCTTTCTTGTTTTTCCTTCTCCAGTGTTGTGTGCCTGGCGTGGATGAGAAGCCCTGGAGCTGGGAAAGGGACAAGTCAATGAATCCCTCATCATTGCAAGGGCTGTGCTAGGTTGGATGTCCCACTGCTCCCTGCAGGAAAGAAAACCATTTCCAAGCCTCTGGGATGTTGAGGAAAGCTCCCAAAGGAGAACTTTGTGATGTTGCTGCTACAGGAGTTTTCTTGCAGAATGTGCAGTTTTATTGAACTGGAAAAATTCCACGGAGTATATGAATAATAAAAAAAACCCCCATTATTGCAAAAGTGTCATAATGGATCTTTTCAATCTCATTTCATTCTGATAGTCAAAATGTTTACTTGAGATGTTATTGCTTTCATTTCATCTGGACTTTTCTGCTGTCTCACTATGTGGAGGCTTCATATTAGAAGTTGTATTACACTTGTTCAAATGTTAGCACAGTGGAACCTTGTTACTTACCAAAATGAAATGCACTTCTGGAATTTCCTAGAGGACACAACATCCCTTCCAGCAGTCCTAAAGGAAGAGACATGCCTGATTTTGGGATATGGCACCCCTTTTCCAGACATTTCTTTGGTGACAGCAACAAACTTCACTCTGAACCGTACACTTTAGCTTTGAGCATTGAAACTTCGTGTCTCTGAGCCTCTTTTGCTACCCAGGGGCCCTCCCAACTGCTTCAAGTTCAGCTGAATTACTTTAATACATGAGATAATAAGGGGTGGAGAGAGGGAGGTGCTTATGCAGGAGGGGGTGATAAGCTGGAGGGGGTGAGGAGCTGGTGGTCCATGTGGTGGCAGGTTGCTGGGAGCTTTCTTGGCTAAAGGAAGCTTCACCATCAGCAGCTGCCTCATGCTGGGGTGATGTTGTGAGTTACTCCAGAGATGGAGCTGCCCCATCTCCCTGGGTCACCCTCTGGTGTTCCCAAGGGACACAGTGAGGGTGGAAACCCTCCCTGTTCCCCGTAGCTGATGGCCTGGGTGATGTTATTTGTGCTCCTTTGATTCTCTTCATCCCTTTCTGTCCTCTTTGAGTTGCTCTTTCACTTCTGCTCTTCTCTGCTACTCCAGCCCAAGGGGTTCATCTGGTTCAGCTCTGTGCCCAGAGAAGCACAGGTGCAGAGTGGGAACAGGGCTCCCAATGCCCAGTATGGGGCAAGTCCCTGGGCAGAGGTGTAGGAGCTGTTGGTGTTGAGAGCTGCGCCCTTCACTGTGTGACCTCTTACGCGTTACTGCAGCCTGCAGAGCCCTTCCTCCGTGGGGGGCACCCACCCCCCATGCTTTGGTTTTGAAGGCTTCTATTCAAGCACTAAATAATACTAATGCTAAATAGTAAGCACTACGTTAATTCTTCCTATTTTGGAGGTTCATTTATAACTCCCAGCCCCAAAATAGAATCTCCCCTGAGGGAGCAGGTCCCCAACAAGACCCTTGCTGCCTGGTACAGGGCTCCATCCCTTCCCAGCCAGCCTCAGACATTTGTTTCTGCAACTCTCTGCAGTGCTATCGGATGGAAAACAGCCTTCGAAGTAAGGCAAACAACCCGGGACCCTCCACTGTGCGTTGGGATCTGCTGCCCCACTCCCCAGCCAGGGTTTTGGGGGTCCTAAGGGTCCTTAGGCTGGTGAGCTGCGTCCCTGGGGTGGAAACAGGCAGGAGAAGAGCAGATTGTGCTCATCAAAGTCCATTATTTCAGTATTTCCTTTTCCAGAAAAACCAAGAAAAAAAGCTTTTCTTTGCTCTTTCTTGAACACTTTGAAAGGAAACATCAACTTCTTTCAACAAACCCATTTTGGCATCCAAAAAAATGCTTGGAATTTGAAAGAACTGGAAGAAGTTTGATCTCTGGACTGTCAGAAAGAACAGAGGGGGAGGAAAACAGTCCGAACAAAATGGAGTTTCTCTCCCTGCATCACCATCCTGATTTGCATCCCTGGCTCTGAGCAAAGCCATCCTATAAGGAATGTGACGGATTGTTTTCCAAACATGCGCATGAGGCAGTTTTTAGCCTGATATTAATTGGGTTTGGGGTGTTGCAGAAGTGAAGCCCTTCTCTTAAATGGACCCAAGACATGGAGAGTGGCTTTCAGTGCTGCATCCAAACAGATCCATCTCTTCTCTCAGTCTCCTAAAGCCAGTTTTTATTAGAGCAGCCAAAGGGAGGAGGGTGGGAGGGGGGTGGAATAGAGACAAGAACAGGTCAGCAAGAATGGGAAGGAAGATGCAACATGCAGCAAAGAGACCAGATTGCCTGCCTGGAGGTTGGGATGTGGTTTCTTTTCCCTTTCCCTATCAAGGGTGCAAGATAAACAGAGACAGAAGGTTGGAAAGTGTCCCAGAAAGGTCTCTGCAGAAGCAGGCCAAAAGTATTGAAAGCGGATAAACAGCAGGCAAAGAATTGCACTGAAATTTTGAGTCAAGGTGGTATGAAATCAAACCCTTTAAAGCTGGTACAGAGGTATCACATACATTATCTCCACCCTAACAGCCCCCAGCCTGCATGCAGAGACTGGCAGGCTGCAGGAGAGCCTCTGAGCATGGGTCTGAACCCATCTGTCCTCCAAATGTCGCCCCTGGGTAGCTGGGCTGGCAGGTTTTCCCCATCAGCATGCAAAGATGCTTGATTGGTGTTTGTGAGGATCTTCTGGTTTAAGAGACTCATCCTAAAGTGGGCATCCCACAGCCGTACCCATCTAACCTTGAGATGCTGAAACTTCCCCCGGTTTGCTCTCTGGTGCCATCAGCATCTCCTGGTTTTCTGCTCTGGGAGGGATCCCTGTGTTTATGGGCTTGCTACACTGCACGTACCAACCAAGGAGTGGCCCACGTGTGACAGCAATGCCCAGTATGGAGCCTGATGCTGTTGTCATCCCAGTGTGGTGTCGCCAGGGCACAGAGCAGGAAAGAGAAGAAGCATGGGTGAGCTGGTACCCACGGTCCCCACTAGCTGGGCAGCCCAGGGACTTTTGTGCTTCAGTGTAGAACCCTACCTATGGATTTGTTGCATGGATGCTGTAGTGGGGTGTCGGCAGCTGGAGAATGGTGATTAACGTCTCCTTGGTGGCTCATCTGGTTCAGGAGGAGCAGTGGAGGTGGCACTTTCTGGCCATGGCATATACTTTGGTGTATGGGAGTATCTCCTTATGGGTCAAGATCTAGGCTTTGCAGCGATGCTGTGTGGAGATGGGGGAGCTGGTACCTGCCATAGAATGTGGGTGTCACCCCTGCAGTGATGGGGACAGCATCCTGCTGGGTGCTGGGACCTGGAGATCAGGCTGTGCCAGAGGCTGAGAGCACCTTGTTTACTATAAAGCCACCGTTGCATTTGGGATCACATTTTGCTGGATGGTTTGACTGTGGAGCTGCTTGTTTGGAATATGTTTTTTTCCTGGAGTGGAGAAAGACATCCCAAAAGAGGCAAGTATGGCAAAACCAAGGTCATTTAAGCCCTTACTAAGGTGGTGGTGGTGGGTCTCCTGTCCCCAGCACCCATGGCAGTAAACCTGTGAGCTGCAGGATGGTGCCCAAAGGGGAATGCGCACCTTCAACTTGCTAAGGTTCGCCTGCAGCCTTGCCCATGGCTCCCACGCATCGATGGGGTGAGGAGCAGGGAGGACAGCCAGAAAACATGCTTTGGAGGGGGTATTTTTTCATGTGGGTGATTTGCTTACACTGATGGTTGATGGAAACCTCCCGAAAACCTCTCTGCTCATCCTGTTTGGCTTTTACTCCACCAAAGGGAAAGCCCAAATCTGCTGCCCTGTGTTGGAAACCTGGGTGAAATGGGCAATTTGGGACAGCTTCTGCAGAACACAAAGGGGTGGGGGAGAAAAAAGTACAGGAACTTAATTTGAACCATTCTGGGTATTTCTTTTGTGTTTTCCTTGGTGTGTTTTGTATTATTGAAGTGTAGCTTACCAAGAAATATATTTTTAATCAGTCCCATGAGATCCTTTGAGAATACTTCTCTAAAACAGAAATATGTTATACATATTTACAGATTTTATATATTTTTATATATATCCTTTAATTCGGATTTATATATGTTATATATATATGTATATATGCCCATAGTAGTTGCCTTTCTAATAGCACCACTGATATCCCCTTCATCCCTGGCAGTCTTGCAGGGCTGATGGAAGGGAGATCTGGCACAGAAAGATGGTCACCCGGAGAAGACTAAACCCAAGAAACCACCTTTTTCTTGGGATCTTATGTTTCACATATCATAAAGTGCTGGTGCCTTCTTTATCTTCTCTACCTCGCCTACAGCAAGTTCTGGTCCTTGGGACTGAGTGTTTGCTAAATCAGATCAGAGCTGGGCAAGGAGGAGGTGAAGGGTGAACATGAAAGTTTAATGGCTCTGTGTCTCTAAAGGCTGAAAATCAGGCTGCTCTGGGTGGTTTTCTTTAGTTTTCCATCTCACTTGCTGCTGCTTTTAGCATGTTAAATGTTTAAAGAGCTGCTCCCCACACCAGGAGCTGTGGCAGGGTCCCTTGATCCAATGCTTGGGGAGAATGGAGATTTAATGCCTCTGGTTTTTATTCATGTGGGGCTCAGCTAAAAGGCAGGAGTCCATATCCACTCAGCTTGGCAATAACCCTTCCTTTCTTCTTCAGAATGAGCGAATAGGGCCAGTCCAACAGTAAACAAAGGTTATAATACCCAATATAAACATTCATTGGCATCCTACACCCACATGTCTGCATGTTGCCTGGTTACAAGTAGAAAAGGCTAGTGGCTTATTTATCTAGGAAATACATCCTGGGTATAACCTCATGTCTGAATTTAAACCAATATAATTCACTCTGAGCAAACAACAGGATAGGTGATCTCAGTGTGATTTGTCTCCTTGTCCCCTGTAATTTTCCAGCTCACCCCGAATAAACCTGATTTCCAATGACTGAAGCCTCCAAATGAGGAGCTTGCGCAGGGCTGACAACGTCTGTGAATAACCTGCCAATGATTTAATTGTGGGGGGTGGCTATTTTTGAGCTCATAAACCAAGCTGAAGGCTTGTTCTTGTCTATTCCCAGTCCCTGGCTGCTTTTCTGGACTGAAACATCTTCTCCCATCCCTGCTGCTGGGGACTGAGCCAGATGGGCTGTCTATCGGCGATGCTGCAAGGTGAGGCAATGCAATTGGAAGGCTGTCTGGATCTCTGAGTCCCCTTTTCCATTCCCTCCTGCTGGTTTTGATCAGTGCTTGCAATGTCTGACCCCATTTTACATGTCTTCTTTCGGTCCTCGTGAAATCTGGCCCTCCTTCTTCAGGTCCTCTTGCTTCTTCTAGATGAGATCCAGCATTGGTCCCATCTCCCTGTGGTGACCTCCAGGTTGGGATGCCCCAACATAACATCCAACTTGTCCAAAGGAAACCTCTCCCAGTAGATGGGGAACCTCGCAGTAAACACTGAGCTTATATAGAGGGATATTTCCCACTGAAATCTATGCCTGGGCTCTGTAGAAGTTGCCGGTGTGCAGTGTTAAGTGATTCAAGCTAACTTATTTATGGTGCCTTTATCCCAAAGCATTTCCATGCAGGTGAGGACCTGTGAACTTTGAGGAGTTAACAACATTATTTTGCTTTTTAGTCCATTGACATAAAGTGCCAATATTACCTTGACTTCCTTCAAGAAGCCAATTGCTGGGGTTGTTCATTAGGAAATGGCTCAATAAAAGTGCTTTCTGAAAAATTTATTGACCCTATAAAAGGAAGGAATGTTATGAACAAATGGAACGATACCAAAAATGACATCCTTTGTGTGCTCAGAAAAATCCATGTGCCGCAAAGTGGTGTCCGTAAATCTCGGTGGGAATTCCCAGCAGCTGCTTCATTTGGGCCACATCAGGTAATCAATACCTGAGGCTGTTACATGAGATGGATTTGTGGGTGTTTGGGGAATGCCTTTGGCTACACTGATGGCCTTTCCCACCTGGCTGCAGCAGAAGAACAAGGCTTGGCATGGCTGTCAGTGTATATAACCTCTCTACAAGCTTAGAAATGGATTTAAGTGCCACCTTGGGCACTGTCTGCCTACAGTAGGGCTCTCACCTGCCTATAAAAGCATCTCTCTTGATGGCAGGAGACGTGTGTGGCTCCATCCCTGGAGATGGTGATGCTCAGTGCCAGCAGCAGTGCAAGGCTGAATAAGGATAAGAGCAGAACTCTCAGTCCCTGCTGCCTCATCCCTCCAAAACTCGGAGATGGCCATGGGGCCATTCGGATCAGCTAGGAAATGGTCATGGATGATACAGAAACCCAGAGCCTGTAGCAAGTGGGACTGATGGAGATGTCAGGATGAAATTTTCCTGGTTACACTAGTCTGCAGAAGGAGCTCAGCATAAGGTCATGGTCAGAGATGGAGGCACCAGAAGCTCCCTGCTGACCCTCTCCAGTGTGTGTAGCTTTGCCTAACCTCCAAGGTCTCAGCCACTCCGGCTTCACAGCCCCAGGTTTTTCCATCCCTCAGCGCAAAGAAAGTCTTCTCATGCTTAGTATCTTTAGTCTTCCATTTCAAGACTTTTATCGTTTTGTCCTCTTGTCAAATTAAACACGAGCTGCACAGCCAGAGGGATTTATCACAAGAGCAGGGCTTTTCTTCCAGGCGGAAACCCGCAAGGTTGGAATGCTTAAGCCAGAAAAAGCACAAGCAATTACCTTGGATGGGCCACATTTGATATGTCATTGCTGGCTGGAAACACTGCATTTATTTACATGTGCGTTGGGAAGAGGAACATTCATTTCAGCTCTGCTCCTTGCCTGGTTTGATGGGCTTTGTGACCATTCGCTGATAAATCTTTGATTCCAAGAAGCCAAGGTCATGCTTTGCTTCTCAGCATGCCAGGAGTAAAACAGCACCCAGGGCTTGCATACATGAATGCAATTGCTTACATTTCTTAGCTGATATGGGTTGGGAAAGACACTTCTGTTTCATTTCTCTATTTTTCCCAGCTTGAATAAAACCAAGGTTGGAGAAGGTGGCTTTTCCTTGGTAGCAAGTGCTTGGAAGAGTGGAAGGACCCTCTCTAGGTCTGTGGAACTGCCAGAGCAAGGCTGCTCCCTGTGACTAGCTCACCAGCCCGCCCTGAGAGGAGGCACGGGCTCTGACAACCTTTCTGGTGCTTTCCTCTTCCTCCTACAACACAACAGCAGCAACATGCCTGGACTGACCCCATGGTCTTGTCCTTGGGTTGCAGGATGCCCTGCAGCAGCCTCTGGGTGTAGGGGGAACCTCTGGCTCTGCATGCCCCCAGCCCTCCTTCTCTACCCAGACCATCCATATGTCTTCTGGGATCTGTGCGGAGACCAAGCTGTCAGCATGCACTGGAGATAGTTTCACCTTGCTCCATCTCAGACTTGCTCCTTTGATGCCCAGGAGATGTAACTCTGCCATTCCCATATCCACCTCCTTGTGGCGAGAGCCGCTCTCCTTCCATGTAGTCTGAGGTCCATGCTGGACGTGCAGCTCCTCAACAAAAGGCATCTCCTAGATGCTGCTCCTTGTTGTTGCAACCGGAGCACTGGTGTAGGTTGTGCATCCAGATTCACCCTCTCAGGGGGGTGGCCCTCCATGTGCTGTCTTGTCACTCTCTGCCAGACCTACCTGCTCTTGGGGAATAAGACAGTCCTGAGCACTGAGGTAGGGAGAGGATGGGAGGAGGAGCAAGAATGTGCTGCTTTGCCAAGCTGGAGAGCATTAAATGGTGATGGAGACATGTTTGTGTAGCTGCTGCATATGGGCTTTCTCCCTTCAGCAGTTTCCCATTAATAAGTCTTTGTGAATGTTCCTGGGCATATAAACTTTAAATAGATAGCTTGTCAGTTGAGAACAGAGCCTTTCATAGGTCTCTTTGATGGAACAGTTTTTAAGAACAAAACTGGGGACAGGGAGGGAGAGTTTGCAGCCCTCAATCCATTAAAGATAAATGTGTCACTGGAAGATGCTGTCAGAGAAGCTAAACAGCTATTTGGGTTTGCTCCCCAAAAGGGCTTTTCCATACCAACACCTTTTTCTGCCTCACAGAGTATCCTTGCCTTAATTTCTTTTAAGACCATCTTGCTGAGTGGGGTCTTGGCTGTGTCAAAGAACTCACCTCCTTTCCCTCCTCCTTCCTGGGGTTCCAACTTTGACCCTCTCAAGCAGGAGACAAAAGTTCCTTGGAAATCCCTTAGAAACTCTTACTTAGGTTCCTTCCCCCACCTTAACATTTCATGGTGTCTGGGAACCAGAAGACAGGAGAGCACAACAGTTGAGCTGAACTTGCCAGGCAGAGCAGTCAAGAGTTGCCCAGTGATTGCAGTCACACAGTTTTGGGACATCATGCTTCCAGATCATGGGTCTTTGGGAGGATGTGAGACAGCTAAAGGTGGAAATAGCTACATTTTCACTCTTAGAGGTTTCTGCCAGGTATGGCAGGGTGCTTGCACCTTTCTCATGTGTCTTGCGGCTCCTAACTGATGTGCTGAGAATTGGAGCTCACCGGGCAATAATATAGAGGGGTGTTGAGGGAGATCAGGGGGTGCAAGACTTGCGTACAAGGGAGGCTTAAACAATCCATTCCTCATCAGCATAGCGAAGGAATGATGGATGGGGCTGGTGACAGAGGTCTATAAAAACCTGAGCAGCAGGGAACAATTGCTCTTCTTCACAAGGAGAGCACCAGAAGACATTAGATGAAAGAAGCTTTAAAACAAAGACAGGACTGTTTCTCACAACACATCATTTGGCTCTGTTGTGTTAGCACAGAGCTGCAGCGTCCCAGGCAGGACCCGGTGGTGATGGGTCCAACTGCTTGGGAATAGCGTGGGTTGATTCCCTCTCATCTTGAAGTTGGACTTCTAGAATTTCTCTCCTCCTTTTTGGACTTTCTATTTACACTTTATCATTACACTTAATTCTTGCTTTATCTACAGGGATGAGTGAAGTTTTTCACGGCATATGGCTCATGAGGAGCTGAATTACAATGCTGAGACCTCAGCTGTGGTACCCTGTCCTCTCTGTAAAGCAATGGTTCAGAGAGGGAGGTTAGACCATGAGGGCAGGCTAAAGGGAGGTAGAAGTCATGTACCATGGTGCTAAATGCCCATCTCCACGCCATGCCAGGAGATGACATAGGTGTGGAGATGCAGTCCCTCCTGGGGGTAGGTGGAGGAGGTGTCTGGGGCTACTGGCTGCTCTCAGTCTGTGGCACCATCTGCCCCCCTACAGCCCTGTGCTAGGCAAGGCTTGGTCATTGCTTCCAGAGCCCTGGGGAGCTGAAGTATTCTGTGTTAAATACAAAACTCTACCAACTGGGGCCTCTTCCCAGGGGTGTCATCATCACTTGACCCCTGTGGGTTCCCATCTCCCTGCCTCTGCCTTAAGGAGCATTTTCTTAGTCTATGTGAGACTGAATTAACTTCTGGTCTCACCTCCCAAGGTCAGGACATGTCTGGAAAAGGCTCTAAGTTCACCTCTCTGTGTAGCCTGGAATTGCCCAGATGCAGTAATACTGCAGGATGGTGTGGCAATCTCCAGAGCTTCTCCTTTCTATGTTAAATAACTGGAAAAGAGTTATTTTTGTCATTAAAAATTCATCTGGAAGTGGTAAGGCTTCTGAGGATGTAATTAGCTGAGTGCTCCTCCTCTGTCAGCTCTCTCCAAAGCTTCTTGGGAGCACTCTTTTCTCTTTTCCTCCTCATTTCACTCTTTCTTAGCCCTTCTTCAACTTGCTTAGGTTTCCCTGGCCACCGAGGAGGACAGATCTTTGCCAGTCTCAGACAGAAGTGAAGACCAAGTAGTTAATACAGGAGATGAGATCTGGCCCAGTTACTCCTCAACAAAACAACTCCGAAAGAGCTTTTTGTTGTATCTAAACCTCTCTTCTTCCACGTGTTGCACCATCTAACAACATTTCAGCTCTCTAAGTGCAACCCCTGCTGACTGGGTGGCTTTTCTCTAAATGTATCAGGGCTAATGGGGCAACAATACTGGTCAGAGATGGGAGGAGGCGGCAGGGGACTGTGGGCAAACCTTCCCTGGAGTGTTTCTCACCTGAGCATCTCTCTTGTGCCATCCTAGCTGTTAGCAGCTGTGTATCTCAGATGACTGGTGGTTCCTTTGCAATAATGAGGGCAGATGGATGGAGTTAGAGTTGCCTGCAGCCAAACCAGGCAGGATTTGCAGGCTCCCACTGTGCGTAGGCTCTGCACCGGAGGAGTGGGACAGGCTTTTCCTAAGTCATAGCAGCTTCCAGTATCTGAAGGGGGCTACAAGGCTGCTGGAGAGGGACTCTTCATCAGGGACTAGAGCGATAGGACAAGGCGTGATGGGTTCAAACTGAAACAGGGGAAGTTCAGGCTAGATATAAGGAAGAAGTTCTTCCCTGTGAGGGTGCTGAGGCGCTGGCACAGGGTGCCCAGAGAAGCTGTGGCTGCCCCATCCCTGGCAGTGTTCAAGGCCAGGTTGGACACAGGGGCTTGGAGCAATGTGCTCCAGTGGAAGGTGTCCCTGCCCGTGGCAGGGGGCTGGAACTGGATGATCTTAAGGTTCTTTCCAACCCAAACCAGGCTGGGATTCTATGATTATAACTACATCTATCTGCCTTTTTCGTTGTTTTCCTTTTATTTTTGTGCTGTGTCCCCCCCCTTACCACAGTTCCTCTTTGTTTTCTCCCTGTTTTTTTCATTCGAGCATCCCTCCATCATCTGCCTGATCCACCACTTCAGCAGATACGAGGCCAAGGCACAGACTTCATGCCCAGGAGCAGGTTGTCCACATGAGGCAGCTCATGTTCAGCAGTCATCTGCATAGACCTTGGGTGACTTCCTCTCCTTCACAGTCCTGCCTTCACTCCTAGCATCCCTTAAGCAGTTCTTTCCAGCTCCCTGCCTTGGAAAACCCTTCTCTTGGAAAGCCCCTTCTCCTCATCCTTGTGTTCTCTGGATTGCAGCAGCTTAGCAGACAAATCCTGGCATGGTTTTATTAGCTCTGCCCCATCATTAACATGGCTTCTTGCTTTCCAGGCAGGAGCTGGTTTGCATCCCACTGCCCTGGCTCTATGAGTTAGTGCATTTCTGCAACCAAAAGGGCTGTGAGTGGATGGATAAAGGGAGAGTTGAGGGTCCCAATATCCTGTGACTCACTTTTACTGAGAAAAGTGAGATGTGGCATCACTCCCTTTGATTCAGGGACAAAACCAGGCTGATTTGCTCCTGCCTCCCAGCAGCTGGAGGATGGCAAGTTGCTCTGCTCTGTGTAAAATGCAGAGAAGAGGATGCCTGGATGCCTGGAAATGCTCCGTAGCATGTGGATCTTTCTGAGGCTCTGCTCTGCCAAACGATCAGCCACTGAGGAGTGAAAGTACTTTTTAAGAGAGTCCTCAATTAGACCCCTAATGATGGGGTATGGCACCTCCTTAGGCTGGTTTCCCCACATGGATTCATGTTCCCCTTACACCCCAAAGGTTGGTTGTGTGCTGAGGGATCCTCCCCCTGCCCTCCCCCCCAGCTCTGCAATTATGATTGAGATTGATTAAGATTTATTCTTTTTAATTAAGATTGAGAGGCTGGAACCCCAGGGTGCACCAGCCTCAGGAAGAAGGACAATTATGCAGCAATTACACAGCCTTGTAATCACATTATACATGGGCTGTAGACTGAGATCTACCAAAGCCATTGTAAATGGGTCATCAGCAAAACCCAAAGAGATGCTAAATGACTTGGGCACCTTTAGCTCCTTACCAAAGGGCTGAGATTTGGGTTGGAGAGGAGATGCGGGCTGAGAACACTGAGGGATCTCATATCTTGGTGAACTCCTGTCCCTGCGACCTCACAGCATCCATTGGCACATCTCTGCCCTCAGGTACGTGATCCCCCCCTCTTCTTCTCCTCTTACCTGTGGGTGATGCATCAGCATCACTGCAGAGCTGGGAGATGGTGAGTGTCTCATCCCACATCAACATCTTTCAACTCAGACCCTCCTTCTCGTTGCTGGTACATGGGGTCCCCTGGGTCTGGGCTGTGCTCCAGGTCCCTGTGTTTTACTCCACTTGGAGAGGAGTGAAAACTGGGCAAAGCTACACCATACCTCTCCATAACACTCCCCAAAATGCTGTTTCCAGCCCAGTGGATTTCCTTGGGAGACAAAAGCCCAACTGTACATACACAGGGTGTTTGAAACCAGCCATAAGGGTGTTCTGGGTCAGGATCTGGAAGGAAAGGCACCTCTGATTTCTGCCATGGTAAGCACTGGCATTGCTCAGGACCCTGGGCCTGTTCCAGCTTAGGTCTTCTGGTCTGGGAATACACCTTGACCTGGCTCACCCAGGTTTTCTGCACTGTGTTTCTCCAGCCCCATATCCCCAGGGTGGCAGAACTACCATTCCAGTGCCAGCAAGGCGGACACACTCTGTTTCCTTCTGGGATGGCCAAGCCTCTGCTGAAGCCCACTCGGGAGGGAGCAGAAGCACAAGAAGCACAAATTTACCCTTGTTTCTCTTCTGTTTGGTGCTGGGTTTAAAGAAGCATATTTCGCTGCTCCCCCTTCTTTTAAAGAGGAGCTGGAAACACGACAGGAGCTGGGCAGCAGCACCGGTGGTGCTCCCTGCCCTGCTGCTTGCACAGCCCTTCCTCCAGCACCTGCCTTTGGGTCCCAGGAGTCACATTATTAAGTGTTTCTTCTGATGAACACAGACAGTTCAGATTCCAATCTCATTTCCTCTCCTGGTTTTCACCCCCTTAATTCCTCCTCTCCGGTCATTTCTAATTAGCGATGTTAACCCACACTGCACTTGCCTTTTATCCTCTACTAAAAGCAGGCTTGGACTGGAATTAAACAGAGCCGTGTGGGCTTGGGGCTGTGTTTTCCACTGAGGGAGCCAGGGTACATGGTCAATAGAAGCCAAGCAGGTTGCTGATGTGGTCTGTGAGCTTCAGGATGGTGGTAACCCCAGGAAGCTTTTGCTACCCTGGCCTGGCCAGCCCCACTCTCCCTTTGCTTGTAGAGAGCTGAGGGGATGCCCATCAACAGGGTGAGCAGGCTCAGCGGTGGAGAGGATGGCTTCAGGGCATCCCCAGCCTCACCACGTCCACCTGGGTGCCATCTGAAGGGGAAACCACACAGAATCCCAGGCTGGTTTGGGTTGGAAAGGTACTTAAAGCTCATCCAGTTCCACCCACCTTGCCACGGGCAGGGACACCTTCCACTAGAGCAGCTTGCTCCAACCTGGCCTTGAAAACACCTCCAGAAAGTTGACTTTTTCCTCCTTGTTTTCCTAGGAGAATGGATAAATCCTTGAGGAAGCAGCACTCCTTTGCCTAGCGATGCTCTGCACTTATCCTCAGCTGACATTTCTCACTCACTGACTTCTTTTTCTCCTCTTCTCACAGTGTAGGATTAGTCAGCTCTACCCAGTGAGGGAGAATTGATTCTTACACTGAAACACTTTCGTTGTTTTATTATTCCCTCCTTCTTTTCAGCCTCTAAAAACAGCTTTTCTTCCCCCTGGAAGCAGCTGGGCGAGCTCAGAGACAAACCCAGACACCTTGTCACACTTGCGGAGAGCTGTGAAAGCAGTCTGCTTCCCCCTCGCTGGCCTGATAGTGAGAAGCTTTCCTGCCTGGGCTTAAAGGCAGTGTCTGGAAAGCATCTGGGAGGGCAGGGCTGGCTTGTGGTTGGCTTTGGGCAGTGCTTCTTGGCAGGGTCACCTCTTAGGTGCTTAGCTGGTGTATGGGACCCAGGGTATGGGGAGGTTGGGGAGTGGATGCTCCGGTCTCCTTGGAGATGGAGTTGTGTCTTCCAAGAGGGCACAGGGCATGGGATTGGTCTTGCAGAAGTGCTAAGCATCCTTCTCTGTGCAAGGAGGTGCCGCCACTGTCTGTGTCCCTGCAGCATCCTATGAGTCCTTCCTTCCTTCTCCTGACGCCAGGCAGCTCCAGTGCACCTGGGAATGGGCAAATCCAGGCTGGAAGCTCTTCTGCTGAGCTGTTTGGGTGTAAATGAACTTGTAAATAGGGGCTGTTTTAGCAGGAAACCCTGAAACTGCTTGTCTAAGTAGGACAGGTTGGGATGGTGTGAGGTGTCCCTACTCATGGCAGGGGGGTTGGAACTAGATGATCTTAAGGTCCTTTCCAACCCAAACCATTCTATGATTCTATGTTGCCACTTTCACAAGGGTCTGTTGGGCCACAAGAGAGGATGATGGCCCCAGTGGGGGTACAAATGAGGTATCTGAGGTGCCGGATTGTCATCCCCAGGTCCTGGCATCCTCTGTGCAGTCCAAGGTGTGGAAATATCTCATGGGGTAGTTCCTGATGTGAGATTCTTGTGGTCCACAGCACTTGGAGATACTTCTTTATGGAGTCTGTCCACAGCACAGGGGCTTCTCCTACACCTGCAGCTCCCTGATGGTAGCAGGGAGGGGACATGGGGTCCACAGCAGGGTTACAGGGACCTGAGTTTCAGTGTTCAGCTGTCTGCAGGATGACTAACCCTGTAGTTGTGCATGGAGATAGCTGAAAGCCTCACCAGGTCCCTAACCCAGTCCTTGCAGGAGGGATGTGGTCAATGACACCAAAGACCGTATGGAGGTCCTTCATCACCTTCAGCTGCTTCTGAAATCATGTGCTGGGATGGGGAGAGAGGCTGTGAGGAAATCCTCCCTCCTTCATCAGCTGCAGCAGGACCAGGACTATCAGCGTTGGAGTTTTACCCGGTTGATATACTGGGATGGGTGTCTTTGTCCCATAGCAGTGACAGTGTGATGGATCACAGCCACTCGTGCTACCCCTGCCTGGCCCAGCCCCAGCACAGGTCCTTGTGTTTTTGAACACCTTAAAACCCCCACAGCAGCTTCAGTTGATGGCATTTTTCTCCTGCTGTTCTCCCTGTGAGCTGCAGCACTTGACTGCTTGATCTGGCATCTGCTATAGCATCGCCTGGAGCCATCAGCTTCACAGTGATGGGGCAAGTGACCCAGAGAGAGGGGATTATATATAGAAAGCCACAAGATAGAGATGTCATTAGAGAGAAGCTGGGAGAGAACCTCTGGGCCCTTTTCCCTGTGGATGAAAGGAGCTTTCTTCAGTAAAGAGTGTTATTATATTCAGGATCCCATTTAGGCTTCTCCAAGTTGTACAACAAAAGGAATATTAAATGATCTTGCAAAATTGATGTTACAAATCAATGTAACCTGCATAAATCAACCCAGACAAAGCAAGAAGGTAAGGTTTGGGTGGTTTTTTCCCCCCAGGTGCCTTGCTGTTATAAAGTCACTGCTTTAGAAATGAAAGATGCTGCATTCAGCTGGAGAAGACACTAGGAAAATGTCCCACCTTCAGCCAGGTATGTGTCCCTGCTCCCTTTTTTCCATAGCTAGGTGAAGAACAAATCACTCTCCAACCTCCTGCATGAAGTGAACTGGTGGGAGCTGGTGGGAGTTACACACATTGCTCAGAGCTGAAACTTCTTGTAGACATAGGCAAGCATGTAAGCAAGACTTGTGGCAGCAGGGATGGGGGGACTCTTGGACCAGGAGGAAATCTGTGTCAAAATCAGGGTAGGAGAGCTGTCTTGGAGTCCTCTTGAGTCCTCCAAGTAAGGAAATCAGCTTTGCCCTGTCTCAAGCTTGTTCTGCCTATTCAGTTTTATCCCGAAGGCCTTTATGTGTGCAGGATGCAATGGTGTGAAGCAGCCTTGTGTGAAAAACCTCCAAGTGTCCCACACAGGTGGATGTCTCTCCCTTCAGGCTTGGATCTGCATAGACTAAACATGAGATAAGGCCCAAGCATGGTGGGCAAGAAGCACCTGGAGAAGATCCTTCTGCTGAGCTACCTGTGCAAAGCAGAGGCTGGAGAGCAGGCATCAGGTCCTGTGTGGCCCCAATGGGAGAACACTTTCCATTGTCATCCAGCAGTGCTGATCTCACCTCTGTCCTCTGCTATAACAAGCATGTCTGGATGTCCTCTCTCTTGGCAGAGTACCAGCAAGGCTTTTGTAAGCTGCTCCTACTCTTCTATCTCCTGGTCAAGAGGGAACATGAAGTCCATCAGCTCTTCCAGTCTTGCTCCAGAAAACAGTAAGTTTCTGGGTGCTTCTTCCTCTGATCAAAGAGTCCAGGTGGTGAAAGTCCATAATTGCTCCTGGCTTGATGTCCTACAGCTACCTACAGCCTCCAGCTCCCCTCTACCCTGAAGCAGGCACACCTCTCCATGAGCATCAGTTTGGGACAGTCTTCATCCAGCTTTCCAGGCAGTGCTAGTCCCTGTAGTAAAGGGGTTGAATCCTCTGTTATTGGGGCTTTGGGCTTTGTGGCTACAGATAAGCTGGGCCATAGGATCTTCCCCTGCCCTTGCTACCCGTGTTCCATGTCTCCCAGGCATGCAGCTCTGTGATGAACATGGCAGTGGGGAAGAGCTTTGTCATGCTGAAGACCTCGGTTGCATTTATGGATCCCACCTTTGCACAACACCTGAGTGAGCCCCAAACATCCTGGGCACCTCCACAGATCTGGGAGAAAACAGCCCCCTGGATCCTGCAGCATCATTTAGGGAGGATGCCAGCAAAGGAGAGTAAATATTGGCACAGTGATTGTCACCTAAACCTTCTAAATATCCTGAGGACATGGGTCAGGGCCACTAAGCAGGGGTTACACATCTCAGCTCTCCAGAGACGGCTCCGTGGTAAGACCTTAGCCCTTTGCTCTCACTCTTCTGAATTTATCTCCTTTACTCTGTTGTATGAAGGAGCTGAAGCTACAGCTTTTGAGCTCTCCTGAGCTGTCCTTCCATGGGTCAGCCCTTCTCATGTCCTGCTGATGCTGCTTGGGTGGAATATATTCCCTCTCCTCCAGGTTTAACTGCCTGATTTTCTCTCAACATGTTGGCCTTTAGCTCCCATCCCAATGGCTTGCAACTGCTTCTGTTTGCCCTTGCCATACACCATTGTCTCTGCCCTGGGGTTTGCTTTTCTCATCTTTCAGAAAGAGAACACCAGCAAGTTATTCACTTGCTGGTCTCCTGCTTTTGTTTCTCCTTCTAATGAGTGTTCAAGTCCTTCAACAGTGTCTGAAGGCTGTGGGAGTTGAGTCTGTATCAAAATCCCATCCTTGGTCTCCCCTACCTGCCCTGCATCTGTGCAAGCATCCTGCAGCCCTCTGCCCAGGCACCCCAAGCATCCTGCATCCCTCTGCCCTGGTAGCCTGAGCATCCTGCGTCTCCCTATCCCCGTACCTTGAGCATCCTACGTCCCTCTGCACAGGCACCCTGAGCATCCTGCATCCCTCTGCACAGGCACCCCGAGCATCCTGCATCCCTCTGCACAGGCACCCCGAGCATCCTGCATCCCTCTGCACAGGCACCCCGAGCATCCTGTATCCCTCTGCACAGGCACCCTGAGCATCCTGCATCCCTCTGCACAGGCACCCTGAGCATCCTGCATCCCTCTGCACAGGCACCCTGAGCATCCTGCATCCCTCTGCACAGGCACCCTGAGCATCCTGCATCCCTCTGCACAGGCACCCTGAGCATCCTGCATCCCTCTGCACAGGCACCCTGAGCATCCTGCATCGCCTGAGCATCCTGCATCCCTCTGCCCCGGTACCCTGAGCATCCTGCATCCCTCTGCACAGGCACCCTGAGCATCCTGCATCCCTCTGCACAGGCACCCTGAGCATCCTGCATTTCTCCAGCCAAGCTCATCCATCTGCAGCTTCTGGACTACAGGAAGCTCTCTCTGTGCAGCTCATCGCTCAGCCCCACACTGTGGTAGCTTTGATTATCTCAATTATTATTTGCACAGACACTTCCTCTGCTCTCGCCTGTCTCAATGAAGCCCGTGAGGCAAGTGTTTGTTCTCATTATCCTCTGGCTGATGGGGGATCACTGCTTCAGAGGCGTGTGTGGATCAGGAGGTCATTGAGCCATGAATTATTTTTCTCTTGGAGGAAAACATCCAAAAAACCCCCTGTGGGCTCCCCAAATGTACCCATGCTGTGGTTTGTCCCAGGTCTGTAAGACCCTCACCCATAACCCAGGGGATGGATTTGGGCTCTTCTGAGAAGAGACATCAAGGAATCTGAGTTGCTGCTTTGTTTATTCTGTAGCTTATCAGGAGTTTAACTCCTTGTATTTGAGGGTCTGGTAATCTGGATCTGGAGATTTTGCCTACAGGCTTCCCCTGATGTTAATTCCCTCCTTACATCTGCTCCCTCAGGTTTTCCTGAAGGGAAGCCCTGCCAAAGTTCCCAAGTGTTTGTGGTGGTGTGGGAGCAGGCTCTGCAGGAGAACACGAGCAGCACTCACTGATGGTGAGTGGCAGGAGTGGGGAAAGGAAAGAAGGAGGAAAGGGAATAACGGGGAAAATATGAACAAAATAAAGGCGGGGGGAGGAAATGCATTGGGGCGTAAAGAGGGAAAAAAACATTGCAAAGAGCAGGATGGACTGATCTTCCCCTGCACCAGACAAGTCCATAACAAAGTAAACAAGC
Source organism: Nestor notabilis (assembly GCF_000696875.1). NCBI lineage: Eukaryota > Metazoa > Chordata > Aves > Psittaciformes > Psittacidae > Nestor > Nestor notabilis. Next base: position 53,873 of record NW_009928585.1, read on the forward strand.
ACAAGGAGGAAAATTGCTCCTGAAACGGAGCCTGGTGATGAGCCGAACTGTGATTGCTGCTTCACAGGGGGAGCTGCTTGTCTCGGAGAGATGCTTCATTTCTCAACCCCCTGGTTGTGCCCACCTCGGTACCCTATCCTGAGTGATGCTGGGCAGCAGCTCCCAGAACCCTCCTGCTTTTTCTGTCTTCAGGTGGTCAGGCAGGTCATGCCAGCACCAAGGATGTGGGGAATGGATAAATAGACCCCAGACTGCTTAGAAGGGTTGGACGTTGTCATGTCTCCAGAAGGGCGAAAGCCACTGGAGGGCCATAAATCTCCTCGAGGGTTAAAGAAGGAGAAGGAAGGGGCTCCAGCGATCTTGAGGAACTCATCCATCCTCAGCCAGGCTGGCTAGTGGAGCAGAACATCTGATAATATATTCAAGGTCCTAATCAGTTTGGGAGCGTCCAGTGGCTGGTCATACGGAGCCGCCACTGCTGAACGGCTTTTATCACTCCAGACACTTGTGCTGACACAGAGTGGTCTGTTTTGCAAGGGATGCTCTCTGGAAAGGGATCAGGGGGAGGATGAGCTAATGCTGCTTGACATACTTTCTTTAGGAGATAAGACAAGGAGAAGAGGAAAGCTGGGAAAGCCTCCAGGGAGGAAAGCCCTCCCATGCCGAATGTGTTGGGATGACAGAGGTACCCAAAGCCCAGCACCCCAGTCCAGGGCTGACCAGAAAGCTGAAAGCAGTGGTTCCCAGGCTCCGGCAAGGAAGAGCTGGCAGAGCTGAGGATGTTTTGTTATTCTTTTGTTGGCCTGGGACATCTGACAAGGCAGAGCACGATGATGAATCATAGACATCTCTCTTCATCTTCATGAGACATCCAAGCACGTTTATCCCTACCTATTTTAGGCCAAGCATTGTTCTCCAGCTGAAACAGGAGAGATTTTTAATGCTTCCTGTTTTAGATGAACGGGGCATTCCTTAGGGCAAGAATTGTCTTGTAAAGGGAACTCATTGCTTGCGCTGAGGGTGAGACAAGATGGAGAAGGCTGAGCAATGTAGTTACATCAGTGCTGGCTTCATTTGTGACGGTGCTTCTGCAAAACGTGGGACAAAAGCTGATCTCTGCAAAAATTCAGAGCAAATTGACCTGTGTTTATTTATTCAAGTAATTTCACCCCCTGGCTAAAATCTGGGAAGATCTCAGCCTTGTTTTCCTAGATGAGATTGTGGAGGAGGAGAGCTGGCTATGCCTTCTTGAGCATCCCCATCCCACTCCCCATCTCAGCTTTGGGGGGAATTTGGGTACCCAGGAGTCCACTTGCCATAAAGAGGTACCTGCTACCTCCTCATGATGATGCCATTAGGTGCCAGCTCCTGATTTATCCCAAACCAGCCAAGGAGTTGTTCCATGATGAATTCGTTAGGATTAATTACACCACGTCCCTGCTGAGATATTTAACAAGATCATGCTTCCAAAGCCTCGTTGCTTCACTTTCTCCTCCTCCTCCTCTTTGCTCCCTGTCTCAAAGCACATTATGTGCAGAGGGATTTGCTTTTGGGGTTGGGATTTTCCCCCTGGGATGCTGTAGAGGAGGAACGAGCAGCAGCTCCATCATGGGAATGTCACCCCAAGCTGGAGCATGGGGGAATGAGTCACTAGGGAATTGCCCTTCTCTGCACGAAGCTTCAGCTCCTGAGGTTTCTTTTCCATGGGCTGCCTCTGGTTCCACCAGGAGGGTGGCAAGGTAAAACCCACTGGAGATGGTGGTGGGATGCGGTGCATTGAGGTGGGGCTGGTGTTTGGTGGCTGCTTTGCTGCTGCTGAAGCAAATTCTCCCTGTGCTGGGCAGGAGAGGAGGAGGCTGCTGGTCCTCTTGTTGGAGGATGCTGATCCATCTCAGTGGCCCTGGCCTTGAGCTGGGACTCTCCAGGGTGACACTGGGTTGTTTTGGGTTGTCCCTGTGCTTTCCCTGTCCCTGTGTTTGCTGTCCCATCCTCCCAGTGCTAGCAGATGCAAGGGAAGATACTGAGAGGAAGGAGCAAAGCCTGAGCTGGAGCTGGGGACTCAGCAAGGGGAGATAAAAGCATCTTAGCAGCAGGTTTTTCTCCAGCCCATTTAAACGTTCACACACTGCAAGTGACTGACTGTGTTCATGCAGTGATGGGAAAATTGCTGCCTTGATTTCCCTGGGGTCTCTGTCGCAAGGAGCCCACATGCCGTAGGAGAATACCCACAGCCAGGGCAGGATGGAAGGGAAGGAGCATGACAGAATGAATGGGGTTTGTGTTAGGAGAAGGTCAGGATGAGAAGGGGCAGATTGCTCTGGGAAATCCCCAGGGCCTGTCAGGCTCTGCAGCATGGGTAATGAGGTGTTGGTCACCTCATTTTTGGGGTGATTCACCACCAGCATGGCCATTTCAGCATCCACAGCACCAAAGCAGGAGCTTGCAGCTTGTAGAAGCTTTATCCCAGGTCTGGAATGTTCACAACCCATTTCCTTGCCAGAAGTTCGCTGCTGAAACACAGGCTCCATACCTGAAACCTCATTTTCTTGCTCTGCATTACCTATTTTCCCCTCTTTTACCTGTTAACTAGCTATCCCCCTCTCTCTGCAAAGCTTGCCTTTCTTAACTTGAAGGAAATGATTTCTGCATCCATTTACTCCATGATGGACCTGCATTGCCCACAACATGCCACCCTCCAAACCCCAGCAGTCCGTTCCTGCATGTTTCAAACCTCTTTCAGACAGCTTCATCAGATGCTCTGAGTATTTAGCAGGGTATAAATTGCTCTTATCAAAATGAAGGCAGCTTTGATCTCATAGCAGAAACTCCCTGACCTCCAAGGTTGGGTTCCTTTTGTCTCTGTAGGATTAACAAGGTTAGTCAATGGACATGAGCCGCTTTGGGGTTGATGCTATTCTGGGCTGGGTTTAGATGCCATGGCATGGACAGACATGAGGTGGCTTTGCAGGATAAATTGAGAGCATGTTGAGAATCAGCCTTGCACCAGCTGGGAGCTGACCCTGCGAAGTGGTTTAAAGGGGACAAGTGGTTGGGACTGGAAAAGGCCTTTTCATCGGGTGCTGTTGGTTTTGGAGGTGTATGATGGTTTCCTTTGGGTCTCCACTTGTTCCCAGTGCAGGTAACAGGAGCCACAAAGTCGTATTTCTTTGCATCTGAGATGTATCCTTCCCTGCAGAGACAAAACACCCTGGTTCAGCCATTGCTCCTGCCTGATCTCTGCATCTTCAGATCTGCACTGGATACTGCCAGGGATGGCTTTGCACTAGTTCACTCCATGCTACCCTTTGCAGACCAATACACCTGCTTACAAATCATCCCTCTCTTGGCACAGAAGCTGGGATGAGCTATTCTTCCGGTAGACAGACACTATGATGGGATTAAACCATCCTTCCCAGCTCCTCCTCATCCTTCATTTTACTCCCCCCATCAATTGCTTCCCTGGTAGAGCAGCCAACTGGCTGCTCCTTCCTTAGTAAGGGGCAGGGCTGTCCTGGGGGACATCAGATACAGGGATTGTGTCCATTCCTTCTCTCCAGGGGGAATGCCATGTATGTATGATCAGGCTCAGCCCATCCCTGTGCACTAAAGTGGGTCCCTGGGATGAGATGTTAGAATGGGATGATGAGATGAGATGGAGTGGCTGAAGGTGCTCAGCACCCAGAGAGGAGGTGTGGGTGAAGGAACATCCCTTTCCCTCTGAACCAACTCAAGCTGTTCACAAGTCCAATTTTCCTCTCCCTTCTCTTCTCCACAGGGAGGGAAACTGAGGCACAGCTGGGGCAAGTGGCCTCCAGCTTTCCAGGTCCTTCCCCCAAGACCAGTGAGGTCAACTGGAAAGACTGGGAGCTGTTTCAAAGGGGAATAGGAGGCACTGGGAAGAACTGGACGTTCACTTCTACTTCCCAGGGGTGAAAGGCTGGAGAAAACACTTCCTCCATGGGGCTAAGATGCAGCAGCTCCAAGGGATGTGGGGAGAAGGATTTGGGGTTGCTGGAGAAGAAAAGGGGCAGCAAAACCCCCCAAAGTGTTGTGGTTTGGGGGTTTTATCTCTCATTTCCCACTTCCTTCTCCACACACACTCGGATCCGGAGCTGCCACTTCCATTTCTTCCTCCGCAGCAAAGCACATAAACAGATTTAGGTGGAATTTCCACCTCGCCCCAACCCAAAAGCCAATTTCTCTCTTTTTTTTTCCTTTCCCCAGACAGTTCTTGTCACTTTTTCAATTGCTCCTAATGGAGATGTCCGTCACGGAGTGTGCAGGCAAAGACATGAACCCAGATATGATTTCAAGCAGGAGGGGATGCATTAATGGCTATTTAAACCTATGTACATATCTGGGCTGGCCGAAGATGATTGGTAGGCTGATTTCCCTTGCTCTATTGACAGGTGATTTTTTTCCCCCTTCGCTTTTAAATCCATGTGCAGGGATGAGGTTTCGGGGCTGCCCAGGCCAGATTCAGCCTTGTTTTGGCTGGGAGAGAAGATGAGCACCACTGTGAGATGCAGCCAGACCCATAGGGAGGCCTCTCACCCCTTCATCCAGGAGAGATTTCATCCTGCAGCAAACATTAAGGGGGGAATAAAACCAGCTTTTCCTTGTTGGGAATGGCAAAAAGAGCCGGTCTTGGGGTTTTGTGAGTAAAACCAGAGTTAACCCGCACCGAGCATCCCTCCAACCTTGAGCGGAGCAGAAATCTTTCTTTTAAGAGTAGGTGCTAATGCTGCATTATATAGCATAAAACAGAGTAATACTCAACCAATTACACTAATGCTGCTTATTTGCTCTTGTTACAGGGAGTAATTGCTCACCCAGAAGCTATTAAATTAGATAAGAGCAGAACAAACAAAACTATTCATTTTATTCACTATATATTTATACACCTACCACTCCAGCCACCGCTCTCTGGGTGTTAGCTATTCCCCTTGTGAGCCAGACAAAGACAGTTGTCATGGCTGTGGGTGGTGTTCCTTGTAAAGCAGCTCTAGGAAAGACAAGGGACACGGTGGGGTTTATTTATCCACCCTTCCATCAGCTCAGCTTTCCAATGGTGGTTCGGAGGTGAGTGGGGAAACCGAGGCGCAGGGGAGGATGGTCACAACCCCACTGTTGAGAAGGTCTGTTGAATTAAATGAGGGTTGGGGGGGATCACATTGCAAGCACACACCATCTTGGCAAGGTTTGGGGACAATCATCTGATGGTGACAATGTCCCAGCCCATCCAGGAGAACATGGGCAGCTGCAGACAGGAGGGTTAAACCCAGGGGAGATATTAACACCTGAGAGCAGCCAGAGGGAGTAAAGGGTGAGAAGGAAGGGGAAGATCACAAAGAAGAAGAGGGTGGTGGTTCGTTGTTTGTGGTGTGGGGAGGTGGATGTAACATCCCTGCCAGTGAGGCTCCCTCTGGGCTGAGCTGGGGTTGGGGTGTCTGAGACCCCCTTAGGGTCCGGAAACAGCTTTGCCCCATCTCTACCCCACTTAGTGTGTGGCCCTGGCTCCTACTCCCTGTTTGCAGCAGCCCAGCGCTGGGATGAAGCCGTGGGGAAGCAGCTGGTCCAGCTCATGTCGAGCATTGTATCCTCCTCCTCGGGGTCCCATGGGAAGGATCGGGCACAGGGGGGCTGCAGTGCTCATCAAACCACCCATTTAACCAGTGTCGCTGTGAGAGGGAGGTTCTCAGGGTCCTCAAGCTGGTGACTTGCTCTGAAACGTGCTGCTGCACCCACGGAGGCGGGGATGGGGTGTGTGCATGGGGATCATCGCCGGGTGATCTGGAGCCCCCCGGGCCCCAGCTCATTCCCTGGAGCAGCACGGTGCAATTCATCTGCTTTATTTAGGTTATAGACACAGCCTATAAATAACCCACTCCAGAGAAGTCTGCTGCAAACAACATGCTTTAAAAAACATGTTATTATCCACTCTGCCTCCCTAATTAATTCCATCTCCTGCCATCCATGAGCGAAGCCTGCAGGGTTCCCAGCATCTGTGCTGGGGTGGGACCTCTAGGGGGGTGCTGGGTCCTCTTGGAAGGGGACTGAGCCCCCCAAGGGGATGCTGAGTCTCCTGACAGGCTGCAGCGATGGGTGAGACAGCAGTGGGAGGGTTTTAGGCTGCTGAGGCTGCCATCTGCTGATGCTGGGACAGCTGAGCCACCTTGGGTCACTCTCTCTGCACAGGGAAACCCTTGGTGCTTACATTAAGATTTAACAATACCCAATAAATACTGTCTCATGGGAATAGTGGGTTTGCGTTATTTTAGGGTGTTATCTGGCCCTCAGCTGGGTGTTGCTGGGGTCGTTTGGTCCCTGGGTGCTGCCATGTCGGGTGCGGGTGCTTCAGTGGTAGGGAATGAAGGGGGGTGGTGGGAGCTGTTTGGTTTTACCTTATGGAAGTCCGTAAGTGGTGTTGTAAGGGTAGAAAACCCCCCCATGGGCTCTGCTGGCTGGTACCTGGGGTGCTTCTCCTGCATGGCAGACCTGCCAGACCCAGTGGTGCACCCAGTGGTGCTTGAATGATTCCAGGTGGGAAGATGCTGGAAAAGCCTCTCCCCTGGCTTCCTGAAGGAAGCAGATGGATGCTCCTGAGCCTCTTCACACCTTGTGCAGAGCACACCTTCCCCTGAGGCTGATGAGTGAAGATCTCCCCTGCCCTGTATCCAACCCTCTGCAACCGTGGCAGCCCAGACCCAGTGGTGCACCCAGTGGTGCTTGAATGATTCCAGGTGGGAAGATGCTGGAAAAGCCTCTCCCCTGGCTTCCTGAAGGAAGCAGATGGATGCTCCTGAGCCTCTTCACACCTTGTGCAGAGCACACCTTCCCCTGAGGCTGATGAGTGAAGATCTCCCCTGCCCTGTATCCAACCCTCTGCAACCGTGGCAGCAGCGGAAGGCTGGAAGGGAGGGAGCTCAGTGATGTCCCTGGTCATGTCCCCCCCATCTTCCCTGTCTGGGGTGAGCCTTGTCCCCAGCAAGGGCTGCCTTGCTCCTGGGGACTGTCATGGTCAGCAGTCTCAGATCAGAGGATGATGCCCTTTGGGAAGACTTGAGAAGGTGAAAAGCTCCATGGACTTTACTCTCACTCCGAGGAACGTGATGGATTTTCCCAGCTTAGCGGAGAGCCGGGTTGGGCTGCAAAGCATTAGAGCAATTCAAATGGGCTGGAAACCCGAGGCAGGAGTTTTGGGGAGATAAGGGAGGGAACATTCCTCATGCAGAACAGCTGAGATTAGGGTGATGACAACTTCATTCCATTTACAAGAGCTAAGAGAAACCTTTCTTGCTTTCGCACATGTGCTGGCAGTGGGCAGCCACGCAGATTGAAAGGCTGCTTCTCCTGGTCACCTTTAATGTCCTCAGCGAGGTCTGGTCCTACCCTGAAGGCTAATTTGAGCTACCAAAACAGGTCTAAGAAGCTGTATTTGTCCTCCACTGCCTTTGGCTACAACCCTCTCTGGATGGGATGCTCAGCATGGATTGGAACCAGGAGGCTGGAATCTGGGTGAAGCTTCATCTGCCTGTGGATGTCCCTGTGGGCTGGATGCTGAGGGACAGCATCCACGGGGACATCCTTGGAGAAAGGAGACCCCCTGGACTGGCACCCCAAGCTGTGCTTGGCTATAAAAACCACAGAGGTGAGGTTACTGACGAACTTTGCTGTCATGTCTGATGAGGGAGACGCAAATGGGGATGCCAATCAGAAGCAAGTTAATTATAAGCTCCATCAAGAACATGGAGGGAGAAGAAAATCACCTTTGATTGCTAAATGTGGTAGAGGATTGTCAGTGTGGAAAGCAAGGAGCGTTGTGAGGGCTCAGAAATAAACCAGGAAGCCATAAAGCAAGTTAGGGGAGCACCACGTTGGGAGAAGGACCACCATAAAGCAAGTTGGGGAACATCAAGTTTGAAGGACACCATCTCCCACAGACCCTTCCCAGCCATCTATGGGTCAAATGTGGGGTAGGAACCTTCTTGCTCCATCCCAGAGGTATCTCCATTGAATTGCTCTGGAATTTTGCATTATTTGTGGTGTTGGCCAGGTTGGGGAAGAAGGAGGAGAGGAACCACCTCACTCCAAGCTTGAGTTTTAGTTTTATTACCCCAGATAACATTTCTTTCATCCCTTCCCGCAGGATACCGGACAAATTCATGGAGGAAAAAGACTTTTAGGGATGAGATGATCCAAAAAATCCCTTTGCTACACACTGCTGTATATGTAATATCACTTTATGCTCTCCCTTCTCCTATTGGGATACTGGGAATACAAAGCTTGGGGGGATTTCGTGGCAGGTTTGCTGGCTGGGATAACAAATGCACCTTTTCCTGGCTTGGAAATCACCACACACTTAACACCAAGCAGTGGATGGCTGACGAGCGAGTTTTGAAGGCATCGCTCATAGCAGCGGACCTCTGTAGCTGTTGGCTGGGAAGTTCAGGGCTTGTTTCCTCCCAGCTGCTGAGTATTTGATGGAGATGCAGAGAGGGAAGTAATAAAGTGCCTTCGATGTAGGTTGGTAGATAAACGAAGTTTCAAACACGTTCTCCTGCTAAAAGGTCTTACCAGCTCCAGCTGCAGAGTTGGGATGAGTTACGTGGAGGAGGATGGTGCTCACCAGGCTTTCATGTCTGCCTCCTCCTCCTCCTCCAGATGCCAAATTGCTGGATGAGATTTGCTCAGGTCCCAGCATGAGCATCCCCCGTGCCTCAGTTACCCTTCTCGCAACCACCCAGCCAGTGACAGGGGTGAAGGGAAGGAGCAGGAGACATCCCAGCTCCACTGCAGCCCATCCCGAAGGACCTGGCACACTCAGAGCATGGCAGCTCTCCCTTCTGCCTCCCTGGGCAGCTTTCTCAGAGGGAAATCTTGATGGTTTCCCTTTAATCTTGATTGTTCTTCATGTTTTCCCCCTTTTTCCTTTGTTTTGGGGCCTGGGGAGAGCAGAGCCACTGGATCCTGGGGAAAGGAGGTGATTCCTCTGCAGCAGTGGTGCAAGAAGGTTTCCAGGCAAGGATGGGACCTCCCTGCTCCATCCCAGAGGTTTCCCCATGGAATTTCTCCGGTGAGGCTGTCACATCTCTAAGTTTGGCTGATTCTGGGGGGAAATGAATAGCAGGAGACTGGCTACAGCAGGGAGATGTGGCTCTCCTTGTCCTCTGTCACCTGCTTGGTCACATCTGTTTGTCCCCATAGCACAAGGGTCAAAGAGATGGGGGATGCTCCTGGGGCTTGGCCATCTTTAGTATGGTGAGAACTGGAGAAAACAGGGGGATTTCTGCCCTAAACTGCCAAAAACTGCCTGACATTCCCCAGACCAATCTGGTTTAGGGCAAGAAAGCACAGATTTAAGTCCAGTTAAATTTCCCTTTTTCTCCTCACCTGGGTGTCTTGGAAAATCAAGTCATTCCTGGCAAATCCATATTAAAAAGGAGGCAGGAAAATGCTGGTGATGAGCTTTTGGGTGAGTTGGACATGGATGGAGGCAGAGGAACCTTTGTGCCACCGTGCCCCACAGTGACCATGTGTCCCCATTAATTCAGCAAGGTGACACCCGATTACTCACATGACTGGTTATCCAAAATAATAGTAATAGAAAATTACTCTGTAGGTGATTAAGTTACTAAGTAATTCAGTCACTTAGGAACGAAGTAAATTCACCATGTTGGTAAGTATTTCTGCAAAGGGAAAGCAGGGCAGGTTGAGGGGTTAGTTTGAAATGTGGGAAGCGATGGAGGCACTGGAGCTGTGCTGAGGGCTGCCTGCCTCAGTTTCCCCAGCACTGGGGCTTCTTTTTGGGAGCCATCCCACAATGGCCTCAGCTCTGGCGCTGGATATGACCACCCGCCTCCACCCCCATGTAAATAGAAGA